>NW_027397063.1:143251717-143362082 GCF_003265705.2 Callorhinus ursinus
ACACACACACACACACACAGAATATTATTTAGCCATAAAAAGGAATGAAACCTTGCCATTTGCAATGACACAGATGAAGCTAGAGAGTATTATGTTAAGCAAAAAAAAAGTCAGAGAAATACAAATAACATATGGTTTCACTCATATGTGGAATTTAAGAAACAAAACAAAAGAGGGGCGCCTGGGTGGCTCAGATGGTTGAGCGTCTGCCTTCGGCTTGGGTCATGATCCCAGGGTCCTGGGATCGGGCCCCGCATCGGGCTCCCTGCTCGGCGGGGAGCCTGCTTCTCCCTCTGCTTCTCTCTCTCTCTCTCTGTCTCTCATGAATAAATAAATAAAATTAAAAAAAAAGAAAAAAATTTTAAAAATTAACTTTGAAAGACTAAAGAACCATGGGAAAAAAGCCATGAATTCTATGTGCAGTATTCCCCTAGCACTGGAGTTCTGCCATTCTCAATGATTAGTAAACTTGGCTTGGCTGGCTGTTCTTGCTGCTCTTCTGGGAGAGGCACCTGTTGCCGTGGTTCCCAAATGTCTTTGCCGGAGGCGGAATTGCCCCTCCTTTGCGGGATCCAGGCTAAGTAATCTGCTTGGGTTTGCTCTCTGGAGCTTTTGTTCCCTGCAAGCTTTTCCTACAGCTTTGGAGGATGAAAGTGAAAATGGTGGCCTCCCAATCTCCACCCCAGAGGGGGTAAGAGCTCAGGACCCCACTCCTCAGTGCGCCCCCAGAGAAAAGCAGTCAGTCACTCCAGTCTCCCTGGTCTCCAGCCACACTCCGTGCTCACCCAGCCTGTGACTGAGCATTTCTATCTCTGGCACATGTCCCCATGTGGAGTCTCGAAACCCAGCAGATCCCTGTGGTGCGCTCCTGTGCCGTTCCTCCCAGGGGAGGAAGGAGCGTCTCCCTGAATCTGCTGCTTGTTGGGTTCCTGCTGCAAAAGCAGTGTCCCGACTCTGCCGCTGATCACGGATTATGGCAACCCTGAGCTGAGAACCCACTCCTCGGCTCTGTGTCTGCAGCCGGCTTCCCTGCTGATACCTGGGAGCTTTGCCACACTCAGGCATCCCTGGTCTTCCTGTGGCCCTGAGGGTCCTGAGACCACACTGTCCCAGCAAGGATTCCATCCCCCCACTGGAGTGACATCCCTCATTAGAGTCAACTTCTAAAAGTTCCGATTTTGTGCTCAGCTGCTCTATTTCTTGCCAGAAGCAGCCGATGGAGGCCCCCTCCCCTGCTGTCTATCCTCCCAAATATCGCCTCAGATTCACTTCTCTGCACGTCCTACCTTCCAGAAAGTGGTCGCTTTTCAGTTCAGAGAGCTGTTGCTATTCTTTTCTTTGATATCCTGTTGAGTTCTTAGGTGTTCAGAATGGTTTGATCCCTATTCAGCTGAATTCCTGGGACCAGATGAAATCCAGGTCTCCTACTCCTCCGCCATCTTGCTCCTCCCCACAGCAACTTTTTCAAGACATGCCTTCAACGGCAAGGGAAACAAAAGAGAAAATGAACTTTTGGGACTTCATCAAGATAAAAAGCTTCTGCACAGCAAAGGAAACAGTCAACAAGACAAAGAGGCAACCCACAGAATGGGAGAAGATATTTGCAAATGACACTACAGATAAAGGGCTGATATTGAAGATCTATAAAGAACTTCTCAAACTCAACACCCAAAACCAAATAATCCAGTCAAGAAATGGGCAAAAGACATAACAGGCACTTCTCCAAAGAAGACATATGAATGGTTAACAGAGACATGAAAAAGTTTTCATCATCACTAGCCATCAGGGAAATTCAAATCAAAACCACATTGAGATACCACCTTACACCAGTTAGAATGGCAAAAATTGACAAGGCAAGAAACAACAAATGTTGGAGAGGTTGTGGAGAAAGGGGAACCCTCTTACACTATTGGTGGGAATGCAAGTTGATGCAAGCCACTTTGGAAAACCGTGTGGAGTTTCCTCACAAGTTAAAAATAGAGCTACCCCATGACCCAGCAATTGCATTACTAGGTATTTACCCCAAAGATACAGATGTAGTGAAAAGAAGGGCCACATGCACCCAAGGTTCATAGCAGCAATGTTCACAATAGCCAAACTGTGGAAGAAGCTGAGATGTCCTTCAACAGATGAATGGATAAAGAAGATGTGGTCCATATATACAAAGGAATATTACTCAACCATCAGAAAGGATGAATACCCAACTTTTGCATCAACATGGATGGAACTGGAGGCAATGATGCTAAGTGAAATAAGTCAAACAGAGAAAGTCAATTATCATATGGTTTCATTTATTTGTGGAACATAAGGAAGGGCATGGAGCACATTAGGAGAAGGAAGGGAAAAATGAAGGGGGGGGGAATCGGAGGAGGAGAAGAACCATGAGAGACTATGGACTCTGGGAAACAAAATGAGGGTTTTAGAGGGGATGGGGTGGGGGGATGGGTTAGCCCAGTGGTGGGTATTAAGGAGGGCACGTATTGCATGGAGCACTGGGTGTTATACGTAAACAGTGAATCATGAAACACTACATCAAAAACTAATGATGTACTGTATGGTGACTAACATAACATAATAAAAAAAATAAAAAAATAAATAAACCACCACAGTTAAACTGCTTAAAAAAAAAAAAAGGCTGATAGAAGGGGAAGAATGGGGTGGTAGAATAGGTCACCATTTTAGGGCCACGAGGAGAGTGACCAGCCAATAGAGTGCTGCCTGCACAGGTGAGGGGAACACAGATAGCTGGGTGCTTTGGGGTCCTGGGGAGGCAGAGCTGCAACTGCAAATGCCCCAGAGATCAAACTGGGCATGGCCATGCAGACCTCACCATGGGGCAGTGTGGGCATCAGTGATTTTTTTTTTTTTTATGTTATGTTAGTCACCATACAATACATCATTAGTTTTTGATGTTGTGTTCCACAGTTCATTGTTTTCGTATAACACCCAGTGCTCCATGCAGTACGTGCCCTCCTTAATACCCACCACTGGGCTAACTCATCTCCCCACCCCCTCCCCTCTAAAACCCTCAGTTTGTTTCCCAGAGTCCATAGTCTCAGTGATTTTTAAGCAGAGTCTGACCTGCAATTCAGGAAGTTTCTGTGGCTGCAGGGAGGGCAGGGAATCTGCAGCCAGAAGCCAGAGCTGAGCTGTTGCAGGAGCTCAGGAGTGGGGTGTTTTTTGTTTGCATCAGGGACTGTCTCATATTTCCTTCAACTTTAAACACATACAGTTAGAAGTAATTGTAAAAATCATAACGTCAAACTGTAGAAATCAAAATCTTATAAGGACAGGTTATTCTCAACTGCCTAATCTTGTAAAAATTTACCCAAATTTTTCAACTTTGTTAGAGTTTTTAATTCAGTATTTGAAAATTGAATTTTGTGTTTTAAAGAATTATTCCTAAACCCCTCAGAATTAACGAAGATTTTTCACTTAGAGAACCCTAAGGAGTATCTTAATAATTGTTTGGAAGTCTTCTGTTTGATAACAAAAGCTGCATTTCCAAAGATACAAGAAATCCTAGAGCCTCCTTTGCAACAGCAGGGTCTGCAGGGTCTCTCTCTGTGCTCACAGAGCATGTCTCGTCATTGATAGGCTTTGCCCATCCCAAGCTCATACCAGTCATGCTTCCAGAAAACTGAAGGAGGAGGTTCAAGCATCATTGATTCACAGGACATCAAGCTGGCATTTTCCTTGCCCTAACTTGATTTACAGCTTCATTTTAGCTAAAACATTTGGGACTTCAACCTAACTTGTGTGACCAAGCTCTTTCCATACACCTCAGTGTAGTGGATGCCATGATGGACCTTCTAGATTTCCCTGAAGAATGAAAGGATTTATTTCCCCAGCTCCTAGGTGTACTACAAGCAGATAGTACCTTAGTTAGTGGGAGCATCTTTTTCCAAAGTCACACCCTCTTTCCAGGGCAGTTCATATGCAATTACTGGCTGAGGCAAGGACATAATGGCCTGGACACCTCACCCCAATTTGGGGCACCTCTGAAGGACTATCTCAATTTCAGATATCCCTTGCCATCAATTGAAGCCTTTGTTAACACTGCATCATAGCCAAGTTCTTCCTCAGCTCAGTCCTGCTTCTTGCCCTTCCCTTCTCTGCTGTTGCTCGCAGGAATTTTTTCCTAGTAAATTCTCTGTATGCTAATCTTCATCTTAGTCTGCTTTCCTGGGAATATATCCTGTGATAATTGATGCCAGGAATGGTCTAAGAAAGAAGATACCAAGGAGATATTTGGAATTCAGATCCCTTCCAACCTAGCTGGCAATGAAACCCCCACCTAGATCACAGATTGTCCCTGGTATATAGCTGGGCATTTGTTAAAACTTTCACCCTTGATGAACTGGAATGGCATTGCAGTGACAGGAAATATAAGAGCAGGGGCTATACATTTGCAAAATGTGATTGGAAATAGTATACATTATACACTATATAGTGTATAGTGAAATTGGGTGAATGTTTCTAAATATTATTGATAATTTGGAAAAATGAGAGAAGTCTGAGTGTGGTTAATCAGCAATTATAAGCTGGGATGCCTGGGTGGCTCAGTTGGTTAAGCATCGACCTTCAGCTCAGGTCATGATCCCAGGGTCCTGGGATGGAGTCTTGCATCTGGCTCCTTGCTTAGTGGGGAGCCTGCTTCTCCCTCTGCCTGCTGCTCCCCCTGCTTGTGCTCTCTCTCTCTCTGACAAATAAATGAATAAAATCTTAAAAAAATCAGCAATTATAAATTTAATGTGGGATGTAGAGGTAGCATGGTAGCACACAAGGAGTCTTTCACTTCCTGTAGCTAGAGGACAAATAAAGCTGTGGACCAAGCCCAGGTCTTAATCAGGAGAGTACAGAGCTCCAAAAAGCATGAAAATTTCAACCTAAGCAAAGTGTGCTTTGACAAAATCATTGTTCTTTTGGGAAAGAATGGGACACTGACATGTGGGATGGGGCATCTGAGTTGATGAATCTAAGGATCTTGCATATTTAGATTTCTGTGACCCCTTTGTGCCTGCTGCAGTGGCTCATACTTCCTTGTTAGGGGGTAGTACTCCCACCTTTCCTGAAGATAAGGCAGGGATCTCTCCACTTGAGGACAACCTGGGACGACTCCTTAGGATCTGTCCCTAACTCCCTTCAGGCTACAAGGTCAATGACCAGGATTAAATTTTAACAGAACCTAGCTGGAGTCATGCCAAGCCTGAGAAGGGAGAAAAGACAACGTATTCCAGAGGAGTTGCAGAACCTAGTCAATGTCTACTGGTAAGAGCTGTACATATATAAGGACTGGATTTTGAGTGTGCTCAATCAAGGGGACAAGAATGGCAAAAAATTTTATATGTGTTATGTCTCCGGTAGGTAGAATACATTGGTCTATGAACCAAGAGGTGGAAGGAGAAGTACCACTCAGTGTGAGTCCGTGTGAGTCCCTGTGATTCCCTTGGGGGAATTTTTACTTCTTGTATGCAAAATTCTGGATTCTAAGTGTTTAGACATGTTAGTTGCCAAAGGTGAAACCCTTCCAATCAGAGAGATATAGCAAGATTCTCACTGAACCACAAGCTATGGCTACTACCTGGATACTGTAAATACCTCTGGCCCAGGGAAGAACAGGAAACAGGAAGAGTCACCATCTTGGAAGGGATGATCAATGATCATCAAGAGGAGAAAGGGATACTATTATATGGGGACATGGAAGAATATGTTTGGTGCACAAATATGTACTTGGGCACCTTCTGGTACACCATTGCCCAATTTTCACGGCAAAAAGACAAAGGCAGTAGCCTGGCCTAAGAACATGGTTGTGACCAGGGACTCAGGTTCTTTAGGAATGTGGTTGCCAATCATGTCACAAGATAAACCACTGAGATAGGCCGAGGTATTATTTGAGGATGAAGGGAATCCAGAATCGACAGTAAAGGGGGGAGACAATCAGTATCTCTTATGATTTCAAGACCAGCTGTACTAGCAGGGGCCATGTTTTTTCCTTTTCTAAGTTTCCCTTAGGAAGAGAGGTCCCCTGGGATCCTTCAGTAGCTTCTCCCAGAATTTATTTATAATTAATTAATTAATTAATTTAAAATTCAAGTATAATTAACACAGTGTTATATCAGTTTCATGTGTACAATATAATGATTAAACAATTCATTACATTATTCAGTGCTCATCATGATGAGTGTACTCTTTTATTTTTTTAAGTTTTTATTTATTTATTTGACAGAGAGAGACACAGCAAGAGAGGGAACACAAGCAGGGGGAGTGGGAGAGGGAGAAGCGGGCTTCCCACGCAGCAGGGAGCCCGATGTGGGGTTTGATCCCAGGACCCTGAGATCATGACCTGAGCCGAAGGCAGATGCTTAATGACTGAGCCACCCAGGTGCCCCTGATGAGTGTACTCTTAATCCCCTGCACCTGTCTCACCTATCCCCTCACCCACCTTCCCTCTGGTAACCAACAGTTTGTTCTCTATGGTTAAGAGTCGGCTTTTTTGTTTGTCTCTTTTTTTCTTTGTTAATTTATTTTGTTTCTTAAATTCCACATATGAGTGAAACCAAATGGTATTTCTCTTTCTCTGATTAATTTATTTCACTTAGCATTATACCCTCTAGATGCATCCATGTTGTTGCAAATGGCAAGACTTCATTCTTTTTTTATGACTAATATTCCATTGTGTGTGTATATATATATATATATATATACACACATTTTCTTAATCCATTCATCTATCAGTGGATACTTGGGTTGCTTCCATAATTTGGCTACTGTAAATAATGCTGCAAGAAACATAGGGGTGTGTATATCTTTTTGAATTAGTATTTTTGTTTTCTTTGGGTAATTACTCAGTAGTGGAATTATTGGATCATTTGGTAATTCTATTTTTAATTTTTTTAGGAACTTCCTATTTTCCACGGTGGCTGCACCAATTTGCATTCCCACCAACAATGCACGAGGGTTCTTTTTTCTCCACATCCTGGCCAACATTTGTTGTTACTTGTGTTTTTGATCTTAGCTATTCTGACAGGTGTGAAGTTATATTGTGATTTTCATTTGCATTTCCCTCATGATTAGTGATGTTGAACATGCTTTCATGTGTCTGTTGGGCATCTATATGTCTTCTTTGGAAAAATGTCTATTTATGTCTTCTGCCCACTTTAAAATGAATTATTTGTTTTCTGGTGTTGAGTTGTGTAAGTTCTTTATATATTTTGGATATTAACCCCTTATTGGATGTATTATTTGCGAGTATCTTCTCTCATTCGGTGGGTTGTCCTCTTGTTTTATTAATGGTTTCCTTTGCTGTGCAAAAGTTTTTTATTTTGGTGTGGTCCCAATAGATTAATTTTGCTTTTGTTTCCCTTGTCAAAGGAGACAAATCTAGGAAAATGTTTCTATGGCTGATGTCAAAGGGATTACTGCCTGTGTTTTCTGCTAAGCATTTTATGGTTTCAGGTCTCACATTTAGATCTTTAATCCATTTTGAGTTTATTTTTTGTGTGTGGTTGTCCAGTTTCATTCTTTTGCATGTAGCTTTCCAATTTTCCCAACACCATTTATTGAAGAGACTGTCTTTTCTCCATTGTATGTTCTTGCCTCTTTTGTCACAGATCAATTGACCATATAAGCATGGGTTAATTTCTGGGCTCTCAAACCTGTTTTGTTGATCTGTGTGTGTATTTTTGTATCAGTATCACACTGTTTTGATTACTACAGCTTTGCAGTATATCTTGAAACCTAGAATTGTGATACCTCCCAGAATTTATTTAAAGAATTGGACTTGAGTGCTGCAAGGGGGTGGGGAGGTGGAGGGACTCCAGTGGACACTGGGTTATCTGTCAGGACTGAAGGTCTTATTTTCCTAGATTCTGGGAGTGCTTCCAGCAGAAGTTCCTATTAGCCTTCTTTGGGAAGTGCCTAAATGGAAAGAGTTGCTTGATCCAAGGTTATCCCTATTATGGGCCAGCCCATGTCTAATGACTCATTGAATCAAGGCTATAGAGGCCCCCACGTGAAACACTGCAGAAGAGCTAAACTATTTAGGATTCCTTATAATATTAGCTGAGGATTTTTTTTGAAACTGCATCACAATCCAACCTCTCCCTCTGCTTAATTCTTCCTCTTTCCTTTCCCTGACACAGATATTGTTCCCTGGAATATTCCTAATACATTTTTTGAGTATAGGTGACACACAATATTATGTTAGTTTCAGGTATACAATTTAGTGACTTGGCAAGTTTATACATTATGATATGCTCACCACAGTATAGATACCATCTGACCCATTACATTGCTATTACAATATTGTTGACTATATTCCTTATGCTCTGCTTTTTATTCCTACTCATTCCATAACTGGAGGCCTGTATCTCCCTCTCTTCTTCACCCATTTTGCCCATCCCCCCACTTGCCTCCTCTTTGCAACCATCAGTTTATTCTCTGCATTTATTTCTTTAAATTTTTTTATTATGTTAATCACCATACATTACATCATTGGTATGATGTAGTGTTCCATGATTCATTGTTTGTGCATAACACCCAGTGCTCCATGCAGAATGTGCCCTCTTTAATACCTATCACCAGGCTAACCCATCCCCCCACCCTCCTCCCCTCTAGAACCCCCAGTTTGTTTTTCAGAGTCCATTGTCTCTCATGGTTCGCCTCCCCCTCCGACTTACTCCCCTTCATTCTTCCCCTCCTGCTATCTTCTTCTTTTTCTTTTTTCTTAACATATGTTACATTATTTGTTTCAGAAGTACAGATCTGTGATTCAACAGTCTTGCACAATTCACAGCACTCACCATAGCACATAATCTCTCCAATGTCTGTCACCCAGCCACCCCATCCCTCTGACCCCCCACCACTCCAGCAACACTCAGTTTGTTTCCTGAGATTAAGAATTCCTCATATCAGTGAGGTCATATGATACATGTCTTTCTCTGATTGACTTATTTCACTCAGCATAACACCCTCCAGTTCCATCCATGTCGTTGCAAATGGCAAGATCTCATTCCTTTTGATAACTGCAAAATATTCCATTGTGTATATATACCACATCTTCTTTATCCATTCATCTGTCGATGGACATCTAGGCTCTTTCCACAGTTTGGCTATTGTGGACATTGCTGCTATAAACATTGGGGTGCACGTACCCCTTCAGACCCCTACATTTGCAACTTTGGGGTAAATACCCAGTAGTGCAATTGCTGGATCGTATGGTATCTCTATTTTCAACTTTTTGAGAAACCTCCATACTGTTTTCCAGAGTGGTTGCACCAGCTTGCATTCCCACCAACAGTGTAGGAGGGTTCCCCTTTCTCCGCATCCCCGCCAACATCTGTCGTTTCCTGACTTGTTAATTTTAGCCATTCTGACTGGTGTGAGGTGGTATCTCATTGAGGTTTTGATTTGGGTTTCCCTGATGCCGAGCGATGTTGAGCACTTTTTCATGTGTCTGTTGGCCATTTGGATGTCTTCTTTGGAAAAATGTCTGTTCATGTTGTCTGCCCATTTCTTGATTGGATTATTTGTTCTTTGGGTGTTGAGTTTGATAAGTTCTTTATAGATTTTGGATACTAGCCCTTTATCTGATATGTCATTTGCAAATATTTTCTCCCATTCTGTCGGTTGTCTTTTGATTTTGTGGACTGTTTCTTTTGCTGTGCAAAAGCTTTTTATCTTGATGAAGTCCCAATAGTTCATTTTTGCCCTTGCTTCCCTTGCCTTTGGTGATGTTTCTAGGAAGAAGTTGCTGTGGCTGAGGTCGAAGAGGTTGCTGCCTGTGTTCTCCTGTAGGATTTTGATGGACTCCTGTCTCACGTTTAGGTCTTTCAACCATTTGGAGTCTATTTTTGTGTGTGGTGTAAGGAAATGGTCCAGTTTCATTCTTCTGCATGTGGCTGTCCAATTCTCCCAACCCCATTTGTTGAAGAGACTGTCTTTTTTCCATTGGACATTCTTTTCTGCTTTTTCAAAGATGAATTGACCATAGAGTTGAGGGTCCATTTCTGGGCTCTCGATTCTGTTCCATTGATCTATGTGTCTGTTTGGTGCCAGTACCATACTGTCTTGATGATGACAGCTTTGTAATAGAGCTGGAACTCTGGGATTGTGATGCCGCCAGCTTTGTTTTTCTTTTTCAGGATTCCTCTGGCTATTCGAGGTCTCTTCTGGTTCCATACAAATTTTAGGATTATTTGTGCTATTTCTTTGAAAAAAGTGGATGGTATTTTGATGGGGATTGCATTGAATGTGTAGATTGCTCTAGGTAGCATTGACATCTTCACAATGTTTGTTCTTCCAAACCATGAGCATGGAACCTTTTTCCATTTCTTTGTGTCTTCCTCAATTTCTTTCATGAGTATTTTATAGTTTTCTGAGTACAGATCCTTTGCCTCTTTGGTTAAATTTATTCCTAGGTATCTCATGGTTTTGGGTGCAATTGTAAATGGGATTGACCATAATTTGTCTTTCTTCTGTCTTGTTGTTGGTGTATAGGAATGCCACTGATTTGTGTGCACTGATTTTATATCCTGCCACTTTACTGAATTCCTGTCTGAGTTCTAGCAGTTTTGGGGTGGACTCTTTTGGGTTTTCCACATAAAGGATCATATCATCTGCAGAGAGTGAGAGTTTGACTTCCTCTTTGCCGATTTGGATGCCTTTGATTTCTTTTTGTTGTCTGATTGCTGTGGCTAGGACTTCTAATACTATGTTGAAAAGCAATGGTGATCGTGGACATCCCTGCCGCGTTCCTGACCTTAGGAGGAAAGCTCTCAGCTATTACCCATGGAGAATGTTATTCACTGTGGGTTTTTCATAGACGGCTTTTATGATATTGAGGTATGTAGCCTCTATGCCTATACTCTGAAGAGTTTTGATCAAGAAAGGATGTTGTACTTTGTCAAATGCTTTTTCTGCATCAATTGAGAGGATCATATGATTCTTGTTCTTTCTTTTGTTAATATATTGTATCATGTTGATTGATTTGTGGATGTTGAACCAACCTTGCAGCCCAGGGATAAATCCCACTTGGTCGTGGTGAATAATTCTTTTAATGTACTGTTGGATCCTATTGGCTAGGACTTTGGTGAGAATTTTTGCATCCATGTTCATCAAGGATATTGGTCTGTAATTCTCCTTTTTGATGGGGTCTTTGTCTGGTTTGGGGATCAAGGTAATGGTGGCCTCATAAAATGAGTTTGGAAGTTTTCATTCCATTTCTCTTTTTTGGAACAGTTTCAGGAGAATAGGTATTAATTCTTCTTTAAATGTGTGGCAGAATTCCCCTGGGAAGCCATCTGGCCCTGGGCTTTTGTTTGTTGGGAGATTTTTGATAACTGCTTCAATTTCCTTAGTGGTTATAGGTCTGTTCAGGTTTTCTATTTCTTTCTGGTTCAATTTTGGTAGTTGATACATCCCTAGGAATGCATCCATTTCCTCCAGGTTATCTAATTTGCTGGCATAGAGTTGCTCATAATATGTTCTTATAATTGTTTGTATGTCTTTGGTGTTGGTTATGATCTCTCCTCTTTCATTCATGATTTTGTGGATTTGGGTCATTTCTCTTTTCTTTTTGATAAGTCTGGCCAGGCGTTTATCAATCCTGTTAATTCTTTCAACGAACCAGCTCCTAGTTTCGTTGATCTGTTCTACTGTTCTTTTGGTTTCTATTTCATTCATTTGTGCTCTGATCTTTATTATTTCTCTTCTCCTGCTAGGTTTAGGCTTTATTTGCTGTTCTTTCTCCAGCTCCTTTAGGTGTAGGGTTAGGTTGTTTATTTGAGACCTTTCTTGTTTCTTGAGAAAGGCTTGTATTGCTATATACTTTCCTCTTAAGACTGCCTTTGCTGTATCCGAAATATTTTGAACAGTTGTGTTTTCATTTTCATTGGTTTCCATGATTTTTTTAAATTCTTCTTTAATTTCCTTGTTGACCCATTCATTCTTTAGTAGGATGCTCTTTAGCCTCCATGTATTTGAGTTCTTTCTGACTTTCCTCTTGTGATTGAGTCCTATAAGGATTGCCACCTCAGCTTTCTTTTGGTGTCCATTAGCATGGTAAATGGTTTTCCATGCCCTCACTTTCAATCTGGGAGTGTCTTTGGGTCTAAAACGAGTCTCTTGTAGACAGCATATTGATGGGTCTTGTTTTTTAATCCAATCTGATAGCCTGTGTCTTTTGATTGGGGCATTTAGCCCATTTACATTCAAGGTAAGTATTTGTAGATACGAATTTAGTGCCATTATATTATCTGTAAGGTGACTGTTACTGTATATTGTCTGTGTTTCTTTCTGGTCTATGCTGCTTTTAGGCTCTCTCTTTGCTTAGAGGACCCCTTTCAATATTTCTTGGAGGGCTGGTTTCGTGTTTGCAAATTTCTTTATTTTTTGTTTTTCCTGGAAGCTTTTTAACTCTCCTTCAATTTTCGAATGAGAGCCTAGCTGGATATAGTATTCTTGGCTGCATATTTTTCTCATTCAGTGCTCTGAAGATATCATGCCAGTCCTTTCTGGCCTGCTAGGTTTGTGTATAGGTCTGTTGCCAATCTAATGTTTCTACCATTTTAGGTTACATATCTCTTCTCCCGAGCTGCTTTCAAGATTTTCTCTTTGTCTCTGAGAGTTGTAAGTTTTACTATTAGATGTCGCGGTGTTGACCTATTTTTGTTGATTTTGAGAGGGGTTCTCTGTGCCTCCTGGATTTTGATGCCTGTTTCCTTCCCCACATTAGGGAAGTTCTCTGCTATAAGTTGCTCCAATATACCTTCTCCCCCCCTCTCTCTTTCTTCTTCTTCTGGGATCCCATTTATTCTAATGTTGTTTCATCTTATGGTATCGCTTATCTCTCGAATTCTGCCCTCGTGATCCAGTAGTTGTTTATCTCGCTTTTTTTCAGCCTCTTTATTTTCCATCATTTGGTCTTCTATATCGCTAATTCTCTCTTCTGCCTCATTTATCCTAGCAGTTAGTGCCCCCATTTTTTATTGCACCTCACTAATAGCCTTTTTGATTTCGACTTGGTTAGATTTTAGTTCTTTTATTTCTCTAGGAAGGGTGTCTCTAATAACTTCCATGCTTTTTTCAAGCCCAGCTAGTATCTTTAAAATGATGTTGTGAACTCTAGGTCCGACATCGTACTAATATCTGTATTGAGTTGGTCCCTGGCAGATGGTACTACCTCTTGTTCTTTTTGCTGAGGTGATTTTTTTTCTTTTGTCATTTTGTCCGGAGGAGAATAGATGAATGAGAGAACAAAACGCTAACAGGTTAAGAACGACCCTAGGAAATGTACTCTAAACAAATCAGAAACGACCTGAAACCAGGGGAAAAAAAGGGAAAGAAGGAAAAAAGAAAGAAAAAGAAAAAGATAAAAACAAACAAAAACAGAACAAAACCAAAAAAAACCAGAATATGATCAAATATGATCAGGCTAGTGCATAGATCAGTGCCACACACTAAATTGTGGGTATATTTTGGTCTTTTAGAAGAAAGTGTCTCCTAAAATTTTAAAGAATGAAAGACTTATATACGTACAAAATAAGGGTTGATACAATGAAGGGATGGAATAATATTGTAAGGATGAAAATTATAAAAGATTCTATAAAAGGAATTGGTAAGATAAGAAGTTGTTTGAAAAAAGAAAGAAGAAGTTTAAAAAAAAAAGAAAAATAAAGGGAGAGAATATGATCAGGCAGGAGACTAGAACAAAGCCATACATTAATGATTTAGGGTATATTTTGATCTGTCTGAAGAAACTGTATCTCAAAATTTTAAAGAGAAACAACTTATATATATGCCAAAAATAAGGGTAACTAACTATGAAGAGATAGAATATGAGTATAAAAATGAAAAATAAAAAGGTTTTTTTAAAAAAGGGATTGATAAGATGTTGGTTGAAAAAGGGAAAGAGAAAAATTCAAAAAAAAATTGTTAAAAAAAATTAACTTTTGAAGACTAATAAATCATGGTAAAAAAGCCATGAATTCTATGTGCAGTATTCCCCTAGTGCTGGAGTTCTCATGTTTTTATTGATTGGTAAACTTGGTCTTGGCTGGCTGTTCATGCCCATCTTCTGGGGGAGGGGCCTCTTGCCATGGTTCCCAAATGTCTTTGTCGAGGCGGGATTGCCCCGCCCTTGACGGTGCGGGCTAAGCAATCTGCTCGGTTTTGCTCTCAGGAGCTTTTGTTCCCTGCAAGCTCTCAGTACAGCTTTGGAGGACGAGAGTGAAAATGGTGGCCTCCCAATCTCCTCCCGGTGGAGCTGAGAACTCAGGGCCCCACTCCTCAGTGCGCCCCCAGAGAAAAGCAGTCAGTCACTCCCGTCTCCCTGGTCTCTTGCCACACTCCATGCTCACCCGGCCTGTGACTGAGCGTTTCTATCTCTGGCACCCGACTCGTTGTGGAGTCTCCAAACCCAGCAAATCCCTGTGGTGCACTCCCTCACCACTCCTCCCGGGGGAGGAAGGAGACTCTCCCCGGATCTGCCGCTTGTTGGGTCCCTGCTGGAGGAGCAGTGGCCCGACTGGGCTGCGGATCACAGTTTATGGCAACCCCGAGCTGAGAACCCACACCTCAGCTCCGTCTCTGCAGTTGGCTTCCCCGCTCTGATACCTGGGAGCTCTGCCGCACTCAGGTACCCCTGGTCTTTCTGTAGTCTTCTTATTACATCTACTTGCAATATAACAGAAGCAGTATTTCTCCTGTCATTTGAAGATATTAATTTTTCTCATATTTCCCTCTACCCATAACATTGTCTATTGATCTTCTGTGTTCCTTAATCTATTTTTTAAAATTTTTTCTCTGACCTCCATGTTAAATGTTTTTTTCAAATGGTTGGTAATTCTTGGTTCTTAGAAACACATTAAACTGATATTGGGTAACTCACTCTGCATGTTCTGAGGGGGCGTGGTGGTGGTGGAATAGTACCCTTTGCCAAGTGATGCATTTCATTGTAAATTGATCAGGCAGAGGAATGTTTATTTATGGGACAACCAAAGGTCGATGGCTGTAGGCCTTGTAGATTTTTTTATCTTGAGCTGGCTAGTTTCCCCAGAGAGGAAACTTCAATCTCTTATTTGAATATGTTATATAACTTGACTTCCAGGGTTTGGGAATTGAACAGGGAAAAGAAGCCAGGGGCTCACTGTTGAAAGCAGGCCAACTGTCAGTTAATCTCTGTTTTCAGTATTGTATTGTTACCCAAACCTTCCTCGTGCCTCATATTCTCAAGACCCAACCTTTTTTTCAGTTAAGATTCAGAGAGTAAATAGGGTTCTTCTAGGGAGAGGAAGGTCAAGTAACTCAGTTTTGTAGGAAAGATAAGGAGATCCAGATTTCACATTGTTCCTTAGTCAAATTTTCAATAAAGTTTACTGTTTTCCACTTCCATCTAGCTTCCCTGACTTCAGAAGTACCTAATGCAACAAATTTGTACACATTTGGGTGTGGAATAGGTCTGTGGCAGGAGTCACCTTGCTGTTTCTTTTTTTTTTTCCCACCACCAGCAGCAGCTAAAGTTGTATTTAGCCTTCTCTGCTCTGTCAGTCAAGGTACTTCTTATTTATCCTCCATTTTCTTTTCCTGTTCTTTCTCTCTCCCCAATCTCACTTTGTGGATTTCTGTCATTTTGATGGGATTTAAAAATCATTACAAATAATGATAGTAGTATTGGTGATGGGCCACTTTCTAAAATCTCCCACTGAAGGGAGTTACCAGGAGTTGGAAAAAGACCACAACAAGGAAAGTGTGTTAGTCTGTTCAGGTGGCAATAATAAAATGCCACAAACTGGGTGGCTTATCGACAACAGAAACTGATTTCTCACAGTTCTGGAGGCCGGAAGTCCAAGATCAGGCTGCCAGCATGGTCAGGTACCAGTGAAGACCATCTTCTGGGTTGTAGACTATAGATTTCTTGCCATGTCCTCACCTGGTGGAAGGGCTGGGGAGCTCTGGGGATCCTTTTTTGTAAAGGCACTGATCCCATTCATGAGGCTCCACCCTCATGGTCTCAGCACCTCCCAAAAGTCCCACCTCCTAACACCACCACAGTGGGCATTAGAATTTCATCATACTAATTTTGGGGAGACACAAATATTCAGATCCAAGTAGAAGGGTAGTGGATTGTATGGTCTGATGGCATGTGCATTTAGTAGGATGCTCTTTAGCCTCCATGTATTTGAGTTCTTTCCAACTTGAGATTCTCCTGTGGGTCTCAGGAGAAGAGAAGAGAAATAGTTCAGCAATAAGCATTAAGGATGGCATCTAACCCACCCTCAGGCCCTCTGGCACTTGGGTTATAAGAGTGAGTAGCCATCAGTCAGAGGGTCCCTAAAGAAACAGTCTCCTTAGAGTGATTCAAGTGTTGGTGAGTTTCAAAGGTAAAGGAAATCTAAAAGAAGAGATTGAGGCAGTAGGGAATTTTGTTAGTGCTGGATAGAGTATTCCAGAGAGTATGAAGGAAAGGTTTGAGGGCTAGGCAAGGAGTGAAAATTTGTGTTAGGTAATGGATGTACAAAGCCCTATGAGGAAAATGTCATACTGTTAATGATGATATCAGTGGTTTGGACACCTAGTGGTGACTGAGATCATGAGGGGTGTAGGAATCAAAGGGTCTGTCCTTGTGGCCTAAGGGAAAGGTGAGTTGTCAGTTCTAAGTTTGGTACCCTTCTCACACCTGGTCTCTTGTGCCACTGTGATTGGTGGAACAGGTAGCATGGCTACAAGGACTGAAGCAAGACCAATAGGACCCTGGAGGATCCCTTACATCAGGTCCCTATTGACCTCCTTTATTGACTGAAGTATGTGGTGGTGTTTTCCTAGCTCACCACATTCTCTGAGGCCTCCATCCACTCAACTGTGGCCTGGATCTGCCATTAATGATGTGCGTGGGACTCATTTCCCTCACATACAAAAGGAGGGCATTGGCCTACTTCAGTGCTTCTCAGATTTTTCCTAGAGAAGTTTTCTCATACATCTCCTAGAGAAGCCTTTGAAGGTGGCCTGAATAAACTTAGCACTTATTACATTTTAGCTTCACATTCGATATGAAGTTTAAGTGGGAAATAATAGTAGCCCATGTGGTGTGATCATTTCTTGACATATTAATTGGATTTTACATTTTCCGCTGCAGGAACCATGTCAAGTAAGAGCTATGTGTGTGGCATTCCCTGCATTTTCTTTCTTCTGTTTCAGAGAAATTGCCAGATCCTTAATTTTTCTACCTCTTTTTATTTTTCCAGAGTATAAGGAAGACAGAAGCTGATGAATGTTAACCATCCTTCCTATCTGTGAAAATCAGAACTCATGGAGCTGTCTGTTCTAGGTATGGGATTATATAATGTAGAGGGATAGATGCATGGGCCGGGAGAGGGGGGTATTTCCCCTCAGTCTGGGAGGAGGACAGGGTTTGGGGCCTGTGTATAGTTTAGATTTTGGGTCCACCCCTGGCTGCACCCAGAAGAGTATATGGTACACATCAAAGGCTTTACCCTTGGTCTGGGGGCTCCAGCATCAGGGAGATTTTCCCATGTTTGGTTTTAACTCTGTTGTAGAATATTTGATGGTTTTAAGAGATCCAGATCATTGAACAAAAAAGGATATCAGCAGTGACTGTGATGGAATGAAGATAAGACAATCCTTATCCCATTTGGGGAACTTCATGGAGGACTCTAGATTCTTGAATGATCCCAGAGGGAACCCAACCAGCTGTCATTTAGATTCACTTTTGTGTCAGGCTTGCAGGGACTACTGAGTCACATTTGGCTCCCTGACCTTGCTAAACTCTCTTGGTCTCCTTTCCTTCATTGGAGAATTGAGAAAGTAGGTCTGCATGATTTTCATGGGCACATCCAGGTTTAAAATAAAAGGTGATCAGGCAGGCAATCCTACCCAGAAGACTCTTCCTCGAGTCTCCTCTTTGCCACCCCCTAAGCCAAGGCCATGCTCTGGAATAGCACAGCCAGTTTCTGTAGGCCACTGCATTCTTTTTTTTTTTTTTTTTAAGATCTTATTTATTTTTTTGACAGAGAGAGACACAGCAAGAGAGGGAACACAAGCAGGGGGAGTGAGAGAGGGAGAGAGAGAAGCAGGCTTCCCGCAGAGCAGAGACCCCGATGCGGGGCTCAATCCCAGACCCTGGGATCATGACCTGAGCCAAAGGCAGACGCTTAACAACTGAGCCACCCAGGTGCCCCAGGCCATTGCATTCTAAATGGGAGAGAGTATGCTTTTTGCCAGCTTCTTTTCATGTTCTTTTGCATAGGAGTGTTAGAGAGTTCATTCTGAACATTAAAATTAAGGAACATTGAGCAATTTCTTTGTTCTTCCTCCTAGCAGAGCCAACTTCAAAAGCACAACAAAATTAGCAAGAAATATGATGTGAAGAACAAACATTATTAAGTCTATGAAGCTCAGTAGCATTTTTTAAAAATGGGGAAAAACTAAGCCTTTATAAAGATGTAAGAAATTAAAATTAGTAAAGTTTAGTAAACAGATTAAAATATGCTTATTTTTCTCAAATACCCTAAAAGAAAATTTTCACTCCTTTTGTGTGCTTCAAAGTAAATAGTTGTGCAAACCTTAATACTAAATGTATTTATACCTTCAAAGAGAGTAAAAGGAGGCCAAGAGTTAACAAATCCTCATCTTTTCTCCAGTTTGCTCTCTATGGTGTTTCCCCATATAAACCTGAGATACAGCAGTCACTCACCCAAAACACTAAAAATTCATGCATTATTAAGCATGTGGAAATTCCTGCAATTATGGGTGTCTTCTGTTCACACTAGTATGTGGGAAAGTTGGGGCTTGAGCCACCATCTTGACACTGACATCATAAGCATACTGTTATGCTAGGTTAACAATGGCATTAAGTCAATATTACATAGCCTAAGGGTAGAGATTTTGGATTCCAGGTTTCCCCAAAATACATAGTTGAATCCAACTCATCTTGGCCAAGTTCCAAAGCTTTACACCAGTGCTACCTTCAGTGTGTGGTGTGATGGGGACCTTGAGGTCTGGAGAGGGGTTGGAGTTCCTGAATTTCAACTAGGTCTCAGGTGATGTGGATGCTGCTGGTCCACGCACAGCTCTTTGACCAACAAGGCTTTCTGCTGTACCACGAGTAAGTGTGTAATACACATCCATAACTTTTCAAACATATGTTAAAAATAAAATTCTTTTCCCTAAAAATTTCAGTCGAAATATCCATTTACTTCCTGTAATTTGCAACATGAATAATTCTGTGCTAAATAAAAATCTAAATATTATGAAGCTTTTAAGGCGGGAAAGATCGTATCTCATCTAGCAGATGGGATCAGGGGAGCATGACAGAAGAGAGGCAGTCTGCATGGAAGGGTGAGAGGATTTGGATAGGCAAAATGGAGATGCCATTACAACAGCTGATACAATGACAGCAGCTGGCTGCAGCAGCAAACATCTGCATGGCACTTAGTGTCTTCCAGGCACCGTTCCAAACCTTCTATCCATATGAGCTCACTGTGCCCTCCAAACACCTCTGAGCCAAGTACTTCTGTTACATCATTTTAAGGATATAATTGACATCACTGGGGCACAGAGAGGTTAAATGATGCTTTCCCAAAGTCGCAAAGCTAGGAAGTAAAGAGCTGCAATTTGAATGTGGGCAGGCAGTCTTCAGAGTCTACCTTCTAGAGCACTCTGCTCTACTCCTCCGTAAGATGGAAAATATGGCATGCTTCTGGGGGGCAGGTTAATCCACCCAGGATAGCATGAAGGGTGCACGAAATACGGAGAGCAGGTAGGACTGGAGCCACAGACCAGTCGGGATGTTAGTGCAAAAAAGCTAAGAAGTTTGGACTGGATTCAGTAGGTAAAAAAACCATAATGCTCAGCTCTGACATTGACTTACTTATTCAAATCTATCAGAATCCCCCAGAAGGTGGTAAAGAATATTTTAAGCACATTGACAGTCTAAATATTTTTAATATACAATCAACACAGACATTAATTTCAACAGACAGGTGTTCAGTTCCTTCCTCTCCCATTTAGTGGTTGTCAGCCATTAAATAAATGGAACTTTGAGGTGGCTATTAAACAGTATGAACATTTTTATCTTTTTATGGTCTACTGAATTTTGCAACACACACACACACACACACACACACACGCACACACAGATTTCCACATTTGGTGGATAGGGCATGTCACTCTGAAGACAGTGTCATAGCTAGACTTCCCAGTGACACTAAGTGGCCCTCTGGCTGATACACAGGAAGTTGTGAAGGAGACTAAAGGCAGTGCCTGGCATTGAAGAAGCAATGTTTAGTGTTAATGTTAAATGACTGACTATTTGAGCAAAGAAGAGTGGCAAGTAGGGGGCCATTGCCAGTGTTCGTTTGGGCCTGTTCCCATAGCCGGGGAGAAATGGGATGTCTCTGTTCACTCTGTCCCTTGTCTTTGTGTCACTGACCCTTATCTCTGGCATTCTACCTTGAGTTCTTTTCCTTGGCATCTCAAACTGACATCTGGCCATTTCAGCCCTTCATTAAGAAGTGTGAATAGAGACTTGAGTCAAATAGAATATTTTAGAGGCTCTGGGTCTATTGACTCAAAGAAGCTTCTTCCCTTTTATTTCACCCTGGGTGAATCCTCAGCCAAGGATGTATTCATCCTCCCCATGAGTACAAGGAGTGCACACAAGGGGATGCCCACCCTCTCCTGACCACAGCAAGTGTTTAGAACCCCACACCAAACCTTGCCCTCACTCCAGCCTTACAAACTCTGTTCTCTGATTTTCCTTCCAACTTACCATATCCTCATGATGCCAATGAACACTATCCAGGTATACAGTTGAAGATGCTTTAGCTGTGATATTTCTCCTGACTGCAATCTCAGACCATTGTCTGGCTTTTGGATGCCAATCCTTCAAGATCCCAGGACACCAATCCTGGGTTAGACTTGCATAACCTCAGCCTCTGCCCCCACATCACAGGGAGCCAGCTTTTGCAGGGAATAATTTCATAATAACACTACTCAACTGAGTCCTTATAATCTCAGGCACTGTGCTAAAAGCTATAAAGACATTATGCTACTTAAGTTTTCAAATAAAATAACTGTTATTATCTCTATTTTACAGATGAGAAAGTTTAAGCACATTGTTAAATGAGTGCTTAGTAAGTGTTTAATACAATTATACTTATAAGAATACAAAATGATTTTATAACATTGTGATGCTATTTGGTCAAACATATGTAAGAAATTACATTCCACTGTGAAATTCAGGCACATCGATGTATAGATAAAAGTGCTTTAGAAAGGGCTGTGATGGAAATGTACACCAGAGAGCATGATTATGTCACAAAAGAGGGTCTAATTCATGCAGTGTGTGCTTCAAACAGAGCATGTACTCTAGGGGAGGAGTCTGAGCCTCAGGAGCATTTGAGAAAGTCTGGGGGCAGCTGGTGTCCTAATAGTCTGGGAGGAATATTGGCATTCAGTGTATGGGGCCAGGGATGCTGCATTCCCATGGTGTCAGGGCAGTATCTCATAACAATAAATTGTCTTATCCAAAATGCCATGTTGTTTAAATGTACTATATATTTAGTGATTTTTAATTTTTTTTTGGTTTGCCTTTTTTATGAATGAGTGAAAGAATCTTCCTGTGTGATTGTGTGTTTGCCTATTGCTTTTTGTACTTCTGGTGATTTTTTCCTTTCTTTTATTAGGCTATTAGGTGAATACAAATTTATTAGGTGTATTAGGTGAATACAAATTTAGAATTGTTACATTTTTGGGTGGTGAACTGAATCATTATATTATGTTCCTTTTGACCTCTGGTAATGCTTTTCCTTAACGTCTGTTTTGCTTGTATTAAAATAACCACAGAAGCTTTTTGTTCTTGGTTGGCTTTTGAGGGGTGTGACTGCCTTTTTGTGTGTTGTACATTTAAGTTTTTTTAAAAATAAACTTTTAATTTAATTTAATTTTTTAAAAGACTTTATTTATTTATTTGAGAGAGAGAGCATGAGAGAGTCAGAGGGAGAAGCAGACTCCCCACTGAGTAGGGAGCCCGACGCTGGATTTGATCCTGGGACTCCAGGATCATGACCTGACCTGAAGGCAGATGCTTAACAGACTTAGCCACCCAGGTGCCCCATAAATTTTTAACTTTAAAACAGTTTATAATTAGAGAAAAATTGCAAAGGTAGTAAAGAGAGCCCCTGTAAATCCCATAGCCAGTTTCCTCTATGATCAACATCTTATATTAGTATGCCATATTTTTCAGAATTAATGAACCAACATTGAGTATTATTAACTAAAGCTCATACTTTATTTAGCTGTCCTTATTTTTTGCCTAATGTTCCTTTTCTGTTCCAGGATGACTTACAGGACACCATATTACACTTAGTTGCCATGTCTCCTTAGGCTTCTCTTGGCTGTGACAGGTTTTCAGATTTTTCTCTTTTTTCTTTTTTTATAATGACCTTAACAGTTTTGAGGAGTACTTGTCAGGTATTTTATAGCATGTCTGTCAACTGGGATTTGTCTGATGTTTTTCTTGTCATGGATTGGGCTTATGAATTTTGGGGGAAAAGATCACAGAGATAAAGTTGTCATTTTCATTACATCATTTTAAGGGCACACACTATGAACATATCTAGTCACCATTGATGTTGACCTTGATCACTTGGCTGAAGTAGTCAGGTCTCCCTTTGTCACTGTAAAATTGTTTGCCTCCCTCCACTGCCCACTTTCTATACTGTGCTCTTGAGGATGTTACTATTCATGGCCCAGGATTAATGAGTGGGAGTTATGCCTACCTTCTTAAGGGCAGAATATCTACATAAATTATTTGTAATTATTTGTCTTCTTTTTCTCGTTTATTTATTCAGTCATTTGTATCCATACGGATTATAGACATTTATTTTAGATTTTGGGTTATAATCCAATACTACTTTCTTGTTGCTCAAATTGTTCCAGCTATGGACACGGCAACCTCTTCCTGTGTCCCTTTGAACTAGTGCTATCATTATGGCTACTTTTTAAAAAAAGATTTATCTATTTATTTTAGAGAGAGAGAGAGAGAGAGATAATGAGCATGCAGGTGGTAGGGGCAGAGGGAGAAGGAGAAAGTCCGAAGCGGACTCCGTGCTGAGTGCAGAGCCCCATGTGGGGCTGGATCTCATCACCCTGAAATCAGACCCGAGCCGAGACCAAGAGTCAGTTGCTCAACTGACTATGCCACCCAGCAACCACTGTGGTTACTTTTTTTTTTTTTTTTTAAAGAACTCCATTACTTTCTTTGCTCCAGGCTGATTTTGTGTATTCTTATCCCATCTCCAGAATCAGTAATTTCTCCATGGAGCACTGGTTCATTTTATTGGAGATCTGGCTATTAGATGTGCTTGTTGCTACCATAATGTTACTGCCTCTCAGCAGACAGAAGGATTTCTATGTATGTATGCTAACCTGTGTACATCCTCATACTTATAAATATTCATCCATGTAACCATATGTATCCGTATGAAGTTAAACATGAGTTCAACTCCAACTCCAGCTCATTACTGTAAAGATTATTCCAGCCTCTTCCCTTGGCTTATCTATAAATTTCCACTCCAGCAATAAGAAACCTGATCCTACCATACACCATCCATTTTCTTAATTGCTGAATTCCAGTATTAAAACATAGCAGCATTAGAATTGTTCACTCGTAACTTCTATACTTCATTTACCTTATCAATAAAAGCACAGTGCTTATGTACAGTTAATTTTGCCCTTAGTGTTACAGACTCTATGCCACTTAGTTCAGTGCCTTTTCTTTTACCTCCTTCACTAATATTATTTTTTAGACCAGTTAGATTCTTTTGCCATATCCTACATTCCATCCAGGCATCTTCTGACCTACTAAATTTCCTTAAAAAAATTGCATGCAGTAAGATTCACTCTTTGTGTTGTAAAGTTCTATGGGTTTTGATCAATACATAGTGTCATGCATCCACCATTAAATTGTCATTTGGAATAGTTTCATTGCTTTCAAAGATACTCTGTGCTTCAACTATTCAACCCTACTGCCCTCCCCCAAATTCCTAGCAACCATTGCTAGAGTTTTGCCTTTTCCAGAATGCTGTATAATTAGAATCATACAGTATATAACCTTTTCAGCTGGGTTCTTTCATTTATCAATTTGCATTTAAGATTCATCCCTATCTTTTTGTGGCTTGATTTGCTATTTTCAATCAGACTTCAATTTAAAAATTATGGTTGCCTAGTGTTTGCCATATACATTTTTCAAGTAATCTAAGTTGGCTTCAAATAACACTATCAGTATATTTATTCCTTCCCATCCTGTATGACATCATTGTCATTCATTTCACTTACCCATATGCTATAATTATCCAATATATTGTTACTATTATTACTTTAAACAATTATTTTTAGATAAATTAATAAAATATTTTATTTTACCTTTGTATTTTTCTTTTCTGAAACTCTTCCTTTCTTCATATAGATTTAAATTTCCTACAGAAACAATTTTCCTTCTCGGTGAAGAATTTCTTTTAACATTTCTTGCAGGACAAGTCTGTTGGTGATGAATTTCCTCAGTTGTTATTGTGTAAGAAAGAACACTGCATGTAGAATTCTAGGATGGTGGATTTTTTACTCAGTACTTTAAGTGTTTCACTTCACTGTCTTCTACCTTTGCGTGGTCTCTGATGAGAAGTCTCTATTAATTCTTATCCTTGTTCTATAGGTAACACTATTTCTCTCTGGCTTCTTTCAAGATTTCTTCTTTGCCTTCTGTTCTCTACGATTGTAATATAACAGTCCTCTCTCTATATATAGATATAGATATATAAATATATATACCAATATATATATTGGTATTTGTCCTGCTTGGTATCCTTTGAGCTTCCTGCATTGTGATTTTGTACCATCATTACTTTAGAAAATTTTCAGCCATCATTATTTCAAATATTTTTCTGCTTCATCCTATCTTTCTTCTGGTATTCCAGTTATTCATATGCACAGTTCATCAATATTTTGTTCTAGTATTTTTTCCATTCTTTTTCTGTCTTTGAATTTGAATTTGGGAAGTTTCTGTTGACCTGTCTTCAAGCCCACTGATTCTTTCCTTGGCAATGTCTAGACTACTGATGAGCCCATAAAAGGCATTCACTTCTATTATAATGTTTTTGATTTCTAGTATTCATTTCCTTTTTATTCTTAGTGCTTCAGTCTTTCTGCTTATATTACCTACCTGTTCTTTCATGTTCCTACCAGTTTATGACTCCAGCACCTCTTGGCTGTGACTATCTGAATCTACCAATCTTTCCAGATTTCAAAATGGCAGTTGGCCCCGTAACTCCATTTCTCCTGTGGGCCCAAGAATAGTCATTGATTTTCATGTCAGCTCTTATTGCAAGGATAGAAATGAATATGTATTTTTAGTTCAATTTCTCACTTTTTGTATTTTATGTTTTAGAAGTTTCTTTTCCAAACATCATATAGGTACTTTTAGTAATCTGTATGTGGCATATTTAATATAATTACTGATATGTTTGCACTTAAATGTATTATTTTATTATGCACTTTTATTTCTCTTTTCTTCCTAGGTTCTTTTTGTTCTCCTATTTTTTCTTTCAAGTATTATGCTTTTAATACATTACTGAATAAATTTGGCAATACTTCCCTAAGGAATTTTGTGTTTTATGTTCATGAGTAAAAATTTTTCGCTGTTCATCTTTGTCAAATTTTAATATCAAGGCTGAACAGTCCTATAAAATTTGTTGGGAAATGTTCCATCTTCCTTTGTTTCTTTTCCTTTAATTTTTTTTATTGTTATGTTAGTCACCATACAATACATCATTAGTTTTTGATATGGTGATCCATGATTCATTGTTTTTGTATAACACCCAGTGCTCCATACAGTACAGGCCCGAATTCTTTCTGAGCATGACACAAAATCTAGAAGTTGAGACAAGTTTTAAACATTTTTTATGATTAAAAAATATTACAACTCTGAAGGAGTATGTGCACCCCAATGTTTATAGCAGCAATGTCCACAATAGCCAAACTCTGGAAAGAGCCCAGATGTCCATTGACAGATGAATGGATAAAGATGATGTGGTATATATACACAATGGAATATTATGCAGCCATCAAAAGGAATGAAATCTTGCCATTTGCAACGACGGGGGTGGAACTGGAGGGTGTTATGCTGAGCGAAGTAAGTCGATCAGAGAAAGACATGCATCATATGATTTCACTGATATGAGGAATTCTTAATCTCAGGAAACAAACTGAGGGTTGCTGGAGTGGTGGAGGTTGGGAGGGATGGGGTGGCTGGGTGATAGACATCGGGGAGGGTATGTGCTATGGTGAATGCTGTGAATTATGTAAGACTGTTGAATCACTTCTGAAACAAATAATAGTTTATGTTCCATAGGGCACTAAAGATTCTGCTCAAAAATGATTTCATCAAAAGAAGTGATCCTGCCTGAGATGCATGGAAGTCTATTCCAGTGTTCCTGTTGCTATGTTCCCAAGAAAATTTCCTTTTCAACAGTGCAGCTTACCACTCCCAATGCAGCCATAAGCAGGGACTTACCATTCCTCCTGATCGGGTTCAGTCTTAGTTCTTGGAAGAAATACTCTATTTTAAAATCTAAAGTGTATCATAGTAAGCCTTTTGATTTAGGATTTAAGCATGATTATTGCACACAATGGCCTTACCTTAATTAAACCAATTCATTCCAGGATTCTAGCTTAATGAATTAGCTGCATCAGCTGCACACTGTAAATAGTCTAGGGCTGATGGAATTCAGAAGCTAGAGAACAGATCAGTGAGACTTTGTGCTAGTTCTGAGATTTCTTTGGAACCCACACCCCTCCACACCCTGTCTGTCTCAGACACAGCTTCTCACACACATGTAAATCATGCATAGCTACAACTCCGAAGTGGTTCCTGCCATACAGTAGTGCCATTTACCTTTCCATCAAGAAAGATGATAGTTTTTATATTTCTTGGAGTTATTCATTAAGTGCTATTTTCATAGTAAATTTCCATAAGACATCTGTTGTTTTGGAGAATTTTCCAAAAAGATTTTTTTTGGAGAATTTTCCTGTATATGCTACTGTGTGTAGCCTTTTCCCTTTTTCATTATAAATTATCTCTCACAGGGTTATTTGATTTGGCATGTGTTTTATTGCCTTTGATGAGAAAAAAATATTCTCTCATTTTGAAGAATCAACACTCTGCTTTGCCTTTCCCTTGAATCCAATTGCTAAGTCAATTTTATTCATGGTGTAGACAACATTCTCTAGTGCTAGTAGGTCCCTGAGTTCATGTCTGACATTGGATCATTGTGATATAGGCCACTGTAATAGTCCAAATATAAAAAAAATGTGGTGACTGAGGCTTCCTTTAGAGCTATTCTCTGCCCGTTTCTCCCCACAGATACTCAGATTATTCAGTCACACTGAGCCACCTTCCTATTGCTCAGACAGAACAGATCTTTGGGGTCTTGGCATTTCCTCTTCCCTCTGCCTCTGCACATGGCTGGCTCATTCTCATCCTGTTGTTCTCAGCTCAAATATCACATCAGCAGAGATGTCAGCTGTGTAGATTCTACCTTCAAGTAGCCATACCTACACACATCTCTGCCCCACCTCCTTCATCAATACCCTCAGGTCTAGAATGATCAAAAATCTAAAAGCAAAAATGTGTACTCATAACGCAGAGTCAGTAGAAAAGAAAAAGGTTTTAACACATACAGGACCCCAAAACTATATTTAAAAAAATGCCTATTATATGAACAACAGCAACAACAAAAGGTATAAGAAGAGATAAAGGACAAACTTCTGGGTATTTAAAAAAATACATTAAGATAAAGGCATTTTTTTTTGCATTTTTGTTATCAATTTTTCAAATTAATAAGATAGCAGTGTGAAATAAGCAAAAGTCATGAAACAGAGAAAGACAAACAATGAGTAAAGATACAAAATATTAAAGCATACTAAAAATAAAAAAAGATATTCAGATTAGCATAAACTTATTAAACTTAAATTACTAATCAAATTCAGCAAAACTTTAGTTTTATAAATTAAAATGGATGGGAAGAAAATGTACAATGAAAATTTTCAAGGGCAATTTGAAGTATCTTTCAAAACTTTGATATGGTAATTTCAAAGGTAAGATTATTTTATCCCATAAAAATGTTGGAGTGGATATATAGCAACTTATCAATAGTTAGCATTAGTTGAGTACTTACAATGTGCCAGAGTCTGTTTTGAGCACCAAAAATCCTATTGAATCCAGCCCCAAACTCGATGAGCTAGGCACTATTTCTTTTAAAATATTGTACATGAGAAAACTAAGGCAGCAGAATGGAAGAGTCTTGCTCCAGATACTTAGCTAGTGGGCAGCACAAGTAGAATTAGAATGAGGCCATCTGGATGGATGCAAGGTCTGGGTACTGAACTTCTACCCTAAACAGTGTGGGTTGCTACTAGCATTGTCAGTAACAGTACAAACCCAGAAACAATAAAAATGTTCATTCATAAGAAACTAATTGAAAAACAAAGTATGGCCATGTAAACAATGGACTACTGTAGTAGCTAAAGGAATGGAGAAGATTTACATATACCGATACATACATGTCCTACATATCCTGATATGGACAGCCATCCAAGACATATTAAGGAAAAAAGTGAAAGTGAATATGTTTAGTGTAATCAACTTTATGTATATACACACATGTATAAACATGCATATATATGTGTGTGTATATATATAAATGTACTATATATGTGTATGTATGTATACAGTATACATGTGCTTATGCATAGACAAGCTTGGGCTCAGGACGTTGAGGATTTTGTTTCAAGTATGGCCATGAGCAGATTTTATTGCTTAAAATTAACCCAAGTAACTATACTTGCATGTCAGTGAGAAAACACTAGATCAGTGTTTCCCAACTGTTTTCTCATTTCATAGAATCCATAGAAAACTAATAATAAAATAATAATATGTTTAAGGCACACTGAGAAGGAGCTGCTTGAGATCAGAAGCTGTGACCCAATGGCCCTGAAGCTGGAGGAGCTTGCGTCTGATGTGCATCTGTAACCCAGTCTCTGCCTGCAGGGATCTATAGTTGCAGGGAAGGGAAGGTGAGGGGGTGGAGGCAGAGACTGTTTCTGAATCTTGGGCATCTTGGTGCAACATCCATGCATAAGAACAGTGGGAGATCAGCAAACGTGCATGGCCTGTGTGTTCCATATCCCTGTTTGGAAAATGGGAACTAGCTTTAGTAGTGGTCATTTTTCATGGCATTTTATAGGTCCCGATTCCACAATCAACACAAACCTGTCATTAGTTGTGACCAAAGAGCACTCTGTTCTGCCAATGGTGACATTTTAACTATGTAGATGCTTGTTGTACAGTCATTATTGGTGTATAAAATGCCCTAAAAGAGTCCTTCAGCTTGTAATAAAGTAAGAGCCAGCATCGATGTGCCTCAGCCTTTGTAGGCAGATTGATAAATCAAGGCAAGATCACAGCAGGTAAGTGTGACTATGCACACATAGGCAGACAGGATCTACCTGCTGCTGGCTTTGTGACTACATTTTCATTCATGAGACGTTATACTTAGAAAAAGAAATTTATAAAAACATGTAGGTTGCCTGCTATTCCAGGCTCTTGCAAATGTTTCTTTATATAATGCTCACAGATAATTTAATTTGGAATAAAATACTGAAAACATTTTCCCAACCAAACAATAGATGAAAACATATTTTTGAGTCAAGGGAAAAATCAGGTGGATTTAGGGCTGTTGCATGTGGTTGTGCAGTTGGTGTAGCACCAAAATGCTTCTGAGGGGCAACTAGGAGCTGAACTGTAGCCTACTGTCTGCTTTTCAGCTATATGTATGGGCGCAGAAGAGCATCAGCCCAGCAGAAGTGGCTCAGAGACCCAAAGTAGTAGCCCTGGGTGATATTCTTGCATCAAACTTCTTCCTCTAACAAGTGTAGAAATTGTGATACATTAGAATGGACAACTAATGCTCTGCAGCCTCTCCCCTCAAGAGTTTGATCTACTTGACATTCCTTGAATCTGGATTCAAGCCTTTTGATTTGTTTTGACAAGTAGAACTCAGGGTAAGTGATATTGTGGGAGTCACAAGACTAAAGCCCAAGAGCCTTGGAGCACTTCATTTTCCCTTCTTGGAACCCAGATGCTATATAAAGAAGCTTGAGCTATAGCACCCATAAGGATGAAAGAGCACAGGCAGAGAGAGGCCGGCTGTAAGCCCACACCAACCTTCGGACATGGCAGTTGAGACCATCTGGGCCCATCTAATCCCATTTGGGCCACCAGATGGCTGTAACCACCAGCAGAGTAATCCCAGTGGAGCTTAGCAGAGGAACTGCTCAGCTGAGCCCAGACAAATACTCAACCCACAGAACTGTGAACAAATAAATATTGTCTTAAGACACTAAGTTTTGCAATAGTTTGCCTCCTAGTACTACAAAAACCTGAAATAGATAGGGTGGGATTAATCAGTTAGGTTTTGTAGATTATCATCCTGCTTACTTGATAAGAGTTTAATCTCATGTTAAATCTTTTCTGTATAATTTTGATAAGATCATTATCCACTACAAAGGGTGAGAATTAGAGAACATATATCTAAAGTTTACAATACTTGACATATAGAAACATTAAAGAATTCCAGTGATTTTAGACAAACACTGATTTTGACTTTTATCCTGAACATTGAATTATATCTAACATAGAATCTTTACATCAAGCACCATTTGCAAAATAATACTAGAAGAGTAAGATAATAATTTTTATCAAATATTAAATAAAGGGTCTTACAGATTAGAAATTCTACTTTCTTAATTCAATTTAATTTAATGGAAAACTTATAAATATCAGGCACCAAAACCCAAAGCTGGAGAAGATTATGGTTTTATTATTAATATAACTGATAATCATATAGCAAATGCTGAAAACAACATAATATGGTTAAAAACCCCTCATATCACATAGTGCTCTATGAGAATGAGCACTTTTTAATTCTACTAATAACCATCTTTATGATTCCTCAGCCTATCGAATCATTAGGTCACCTAACAATAAATCTCCCCAAACTGCTGCATTTCTAAGATTTCAAATCCAGAAGCTCAAACTCCTGCTCCCATCCTCTTTCATTCCCTTATCTTGTTGAATCTCACTTCTCAGTCCCCTGGTAAGGGGGTCTCATCTCTTGACTCTCCTTCCTTTCCCAGTCTATGGGCCTCCTCTACCTCATTCTAGATCTTCCAGGGCCTGGCCCCAGTACACAGCTTTTCTTTCCTTCCATGTTACTGGTTCTTAACTGAGAACGGAGAAAATGTACTCGAACCCAAGCCCATCTGCCCAATGCACAGCAAAGTGAATCATTGAGACATGGGCAAGCCTCAAAGCTGCCTCCTGGAAGGGAGAGAGAACAAGTTTTCTATAATTATAAGAGTTGAGATTACATATATTGATGAAAAAGGGTAGAGAAACATGATTATTCATGAAGAAAGATGGAGCATGCACATTGAGCAAGCATATATATAATATACATCCCCTGTTCACATTTTTCCAAAGAAGACATCCAAATGGCCAACAGACACATGAAAAAGTACTCAACATCGCTCGGCATCAGGGAAATCCAAATCAAAACCTCAATGAGATACCACCTCACACCAGTCAGAATGGCTAAAATTAACAAGTCAGGAAACGACAGATGTTGGCGGGGATGCAGAGAAAGGGGAACCCTCCTACACTGTTGGTGGGAATGCAAGCTGGTGCAACCACTCTGGAAAACAGTATGGAGGTTCCTCAAAAATTTGAAAATAGAGCTACCATACGATCCAGGAATTGCACTACTGGGTATTTACCCCAAAGATACAAATGTAGGGATCCGAAGGGGTACGTGCACCCCAATGTTTATAGCAGCAATGTCCACAATAGCCAAACTGTAGAAAGAGCCAAGATGTCCATCGACAGATGAATGGATAAAGAAGAAGTGGTATATATACACAATGGAATATTATACAGCCATCAAAAGGAATGAGATCTTGCCACTTCCAACAACGTGGATGGAACTGGAGGGTATTATGCTGAGTGAAATAAGTCAATCAGAGAAAGACATGTATCATATGATCTCACTGATATGAGGAATTCTTAATCTCAGGAAACAAACTGAGAGTTGCTGGAGTGGTGGGGGGGTGGGAGGGACGGGGTGGCTGGGTGATAGACATTGGGGAGGGTATGTACTATGGTGAGTGCTGTGAATTGTGCAAGACTGTTGAATCACAGATCTGTACCTCTGAAACAGATAATGCAATATATATTAAGAAAAAAAAAGAGGAAGAAGATAGGAGGGGAAGAATGAAGGGTAGTAAATCAGAGGGGGAGATGAACCATGAGAGACGATGGACACTGAAAAACAAACTGAGGGTTCTAGAGGGAAGGGGAGTGGGGGGATGGGTTAGCCCGGTGATGGGTATTAAAGAGGGCACATTCTGCATGGAGCACTGGGTGTTATGCACAAACAATGAATCATGGAACACTACATCAAAAACTAATGATGTAATGTATGGTGATTAACATAACAATAAAAAATTTAAAGTTAAAAAAAATGCACCTGTAAAAATAAAATGCACCTGTAAAAATACATCCCCTGTTCACTTTGGGGTGGAGATTTAAGCTCAGAATGAGGCAAAATTCAGCCCTTGATATCAGGAGGTTACCTTAGGACAAGAAGAAGGGTCTAGAGGCATGTTCTGAGAGCTGGTATAACACGGATGGGGTCTTGGGCTCATTTTCTTGGATGAGGAATGTGGGGCCTTGCTCGTTCCTAGGCTGGAGCCATTTCAATTGACCTAGAGCCCAAGCTTCTATGGAGACAGCTGGTGAGTTTGTTAGTGGGGTTTGAAAGGACACAATAGCTGATCAGGGAGAAACAGTTCTCTGAGAGACAAGCTTTAAACTTTTTGCTAATTTCAACCTCATTCACCCTATGGGGTATGGTTTCAAAAGCTCAGGAACTGGTCCAGGTGGGATAAAGGACAAATGGCTGGTCTTAGGTATTGAAGTCTGCAGAATCAAAATTGGCAAGGAGGTTCCAACCTAATGTAACTATATGGGGTGCTAAGTTATTGAAAGGAAATACACTGTGTTCAAGTCAACTCTCTTGGTAATAGTCTTCTGCAGTGGCTGTACAAGAATGGGAGCTCTTACAAGTTAATGATTGTATACCCAGTGTGCTCTGGACTAAGCACAGTGGGTGTCTATTAGGTACCAGAGCTATATCTGGGACATGGACAGCCAGTTATGTGATTTGGTGAAAGTTGCTTCCTCTCTTTCCACCCCAGTTTTTTCATTAATAGGTAGGTAGTCTCTAAAGAAGGTCCCTATCAATTCTTCCTTGCCATGAAAGTACATGTTCTCTACCTAATAAGAAACAAATTCTATCCCATCTCCCCCTCTCTAGAACTGGGCTGGCCTTATGACTTCTTTTGACCAGGACGAGATCCCTAATTTGTGGGGTCCGGTGCAAAATGAAAATGTAGGGTCCCTTGCACAAAAATTATTAAAAATTTCAAGGTTGAAATAACAGAGCATTAAACCAAGCTCAGAGTCTTTTTCTAAGCAGATGGAACTTAGAAAAAAACTTGTATAATTGGAGCCTTGTATAATTGCAGAGGTCATATGCCTTTAACCAGTAGAATTAATTGAAAGTGGCAGTGCATTGGCTCTAGGCCTTGCCTTTAAAAGAATCAACAGTTTGCATTGACTATAATGGGCTGTCATATGGGGTTAATATACATTCTAAGTGTTATTATATGTGCTAGAAATATATAAAAAACATTTTTGTGAGCGTTGTGTGCATTAGATTAATTGAATTACCATTTTACTTAACTGAACTTAAAGCTGACAGTCAAAAAAAAAAAAAAACAGGGAAAGCTGGACTGCCTAATGGGAGAGACAATCCCTGCTGCAGTATGGATCTCAGGAAAAAACCCATAGGAAAGGGCTTATGTGTAAATAACAGCCTTTATAATCTTCCATTGGAGTTACTGATAATGAGATAAGGAGAACTAACAGAATTCAATCCAAGGTCATGTTCTAGGTCTCTGGAATGTGCTAATTATGCTACTCTACTAATCATGTCATACCACAAATTATCTGGTGTGAAAGATTTATGGCTTTAGAAATAAATGGAATTAAACAATTTTATTATTATGATTAATTATAGATCAGTCAAAATTGTGTAAAAGGATTTATGGAACCAATTCAAGCTAGAGTTTAAGTGGCTTGGTTCAAAATTACAAACTATCACCCCAGAAAATTTGAGTCAGGCATCAGAGTGGTGACTTTATTTTAGATTTATGTGAAGATGGGCAAATAGGTCAGGAGACAAATAGAATGTGCTTGTTCAATTATGCAAATTCTCTGTCTTTAAGGTCCTTCAGATGCAGACTGCTGTGCTTGGAGCTGAGCAAACTGGACACATAAATGGGATGTAGACAGAATTCCTTCATTTGACCTTTTTACAGAATAGCACAGGGGAATGCTGCCCAAATTACAGTTTAATAAATTCAGGCCAAGGAAAGTGTACTTCTGGAGTATCCTCTTGATGATCCAAAAAGGCCATATAAAGGAGTATTTAAGAAAATGTTTAAGAGGATTCCTGGAAGAGAAAATCATTGCCTGGGCTTTAGCAATTCACTGTGGGAATTTGCTGCTGACTTGTCATGACGGACTTTGGGTGACTTTAGGTATTTCTGGAGTTTGGATACATGGAAAGACATAATGTTATTCCAGGGAGAAGGTGGATGATGGCACCTAGAAAGACATTTGGAAAACTCTGGCATGAAAGCTAATAGAAAAGAACCCAGTACTTTCTGGGGCTCAGAAAAATTACCTAAGTTACTTGAACACCTTTAGGAAGATCCAAGTTGAAAGGCAACTCTGGAAGAAGTGAAATGCCAAGAAATCCAGACAGAAGTGCTTACTTTCTTCTATCCTTTACCACCAGCGTAGGTACTGGACACCCGCAGTAAAGATAGAGGTAGGATTGGAGGGATAGAGAAGGGTGCAGCATGATTCTTACCTTTGAAGATCTCATAGCCTAATGAGTGAAGAGGCAGGGGCTTGTAGATTCTAAATACAGCAGCAGAAGTGATGTGCGGGATGCATGAATAGAGTATGTGCGAGTTCAGAGAAGAGGGTGAATGCCTCCCATGGATTTGCAGAAAATGTGGCAATGCAGCTCATTGTGGAGATATGAATCAGAGTTTGCCAGATGGGGGAAGAGAGCTTAGGCTGTGAGCACAGGGGAGAATTATGACAAGCGATAACGAAATTAGTGTTTCATAATCAACAGGAATTCATGTCACCTCTTCTGAAAGTTAAAGTTTCAACTAAACAAAGAAGTCTTCAGTGTCCCACTTCTCTTAGTTCTTCTATAATTCCTTTTCTGTTCAAATGTGTATGTGGATCTCCTTCCAGACACACATCTTACCTTATTCACTGTGGTTCTTTCTGCTTCCAAAATATACACTCGACCCTCTTTTCTAATATTGACTAACCACAGAACATCTGATGCTCCCAAAATTCCTAGAAAGGTGTGGAAATTGGAAGGGATGGATCTTGGGTTGTAGTCATTTACACAAGGGAACAGATAATACTCCTGATATGGTAAAAGCTCAGGAGCAGCAGTAGGATGGCCTCTGATTGTTACTCTTGTTTCTCCTGCAGAGATTGAGTGAATGGAAAACCACAACAGAATATTCCAAAATACCTAAGTCTTTGGTCTAATTTGCATAACAATTTGGTGTTGTCTTGGCAGAATCTGGAGCCACAGATTCTGTGGCTTAGTCCTCAGAGGGAAAAGTACAACTCAGTACTAAGACCTACCTGAGATGTTTAATAGAGTCAGGGTTTTGCCCTTATTTCAAGGCATGATAAACTAAGCCTCTCTGTAATCCCCAGAAAAAGACTGAAAAAAAGAGACACTCCTCTGTTTAATTTATGCTAAACCATCACAGAAGCCATTGTCCATGATGATCACATGGCATGGTATTTTCATTTTACTCAAGAGGAGATAATGACCCTGATGATGATGTTATTTGCCCACATCCATGGCTGATTTTATGATAGAGACAATATTTAAATCCCTGTTCATATCCCTCCAATGTCCATGCTCTTTAGGAAGATACATGATCAGAAGATCTATATAGACAAGGAGATTAGGAGATACACTGAGAAAGATGAGGATCCACACTACACCATAGTCCAGAGACAACTTCTTCAAAGACTCTTTGAGATTTTTGGAATCTTTGTTATTTCCCTGATGTTTGTTGCATTTACAGGTCCTTTCCTGCACAGTAATGACTATAGTGAACATGTTAACATGCTGCTATTTTGTCAGAGACAACAACATGTGGGGCAGTTTCCTGGACACTGTAGCTTGTGGTGGAGAGAAAGGAATCCTAGACTGGGTAGTAAGAACTGGAATGAAGAAAGCTTGTGGGCAAATCCTGGCATGACATACACACCCCAAAGTCAATGGATATTATTTTGTTTTAATAAAATTCTTGTGAACAGAAAAAAAAAAAGGAGAAGATAGTATTATCTCCTCTGAGTGGAGGGGTCTTGCCAGGATAATTTGTTTTAATCTGGGGACCAATTCTTCCGTAGTGCATTGTCAAAAAACAGGGGTTGAAAAGTTTTGATTGTGAAAGTCTGGGAGACCATCAGGCCAGTGAATCAATATTAAATAAAAAGAACTGGGGAATGTTCATCCTGGACAGGGGAGACAGGAGACTTCCCTGTTTGTCCTATGATAAAGAGAACCAACTGAATGTCTGAGATTCATGAGGGTTGAACGCAGCCCAGGGAGATAGATTTTGGCCAGATAAAGGCAGTATTTGCTAACAGAGATATTCAAAAATTAGAGGTTGTGAATTCCTTTCCCTGGAGATGATAAGCAAAGACTCAGGTGTTGAATGAGGTGGTAAGCATACAATTAGGCTAACAAGTTACTGAAGTTTAATTAACCCTTGCTTCTGTGGAATTGGAAAGAGTCAAGGGGTCCAGCAGTTTTCAAACTACTTATGGAGGTACTTCAGTGGTGAAGGAATTGGGAAAACAAAGGTGTTTGGGCACTGGGCTTTCTATCCCTTCTTCCCCCAGAGCCAGGTTTTCATATGCTTTTCATATTTTGTTTTTATATAAGAATTTAATTAAATAAAATATTCCATGACTTTAAAAATTATAAAGTACTTGTCTATAACAATTCATAAAATTTGATTGTATGTCAGTGTGTTGTATTGCTGTACCTCCTCGTGCCTAGGAATTCTCATCATGGTAGTAAATCATTCATTCACTCAACCATTCAACAAGTATTTATTGAGTATCTGCTGTATTCTAAGTACTCTTTTTAGAGACTGGACATACAGGTTTGAAAAAAAGTGAACAGGGTCCCTGCTCTCATGAAACATAAACTATAATGGGAGGAGTAAAAACAAAGAAGCTAGACAGTTTTAGAGAGTGTAAGTGCGACAAAGGAAATGAAACTATTATTTGAAGCCAGCACACACATATAACCGATATTTAGGTCACTGAGCTCATGGTCAATTAATTTTCCTTTCTGAATAATAAATGATAAAGCTAATTGAAGCCATCTCTAATTACGTCTATGATCTGAACAATGATATAATTTCCGGAGCCAGATGAACCTGTGCTGACCCTACTCATTCTTGGATAAAAAGACTGGCCCCAAATCACTCAGAGATATGCTCAAGGTCCCTTGGCAAATGGTTGTTGAGCTGAATTAAATACTTGCCTTCTGGTTTTCTACCATTGGAAAATCCATCTGTCAACAAAAGGAGAATTAGGGCAAAGGCCCAATAACAACAATAATAGAAAAACCAGGAAAAATGTTTGACTTAGGTTTAGCCTCAGTAAACCTTATTGGAATACCCTCAGAATACATAAACTCTTAGATATTTGGTCTTTAAAAAAATACGAATATAATAATGGGTCATTCAGTATGCTGAATGGATCAGAAACTCCCTGTGACCTCAATTTAATATTGCATGCTGATGACTTGATATTCCAAGAATGACCTTATAACAGGATTTTCTGACTTACTTTTCCCTCACCATCCATTTTCAACATGGCACCAGGGTAAACTTTTCATAAGAGAAATCAAATATTACTCTTCCACTTAAAATCCTCCAAATGCTTTTTAACATTTTCAGAAGTTGGTCCAAAACTTCTTGACAGGGTATAGAGCTTCCTACATGATCTGGCCCCATCAAATTTCCTATCTTTTGCTCTTCTCCCCACACTGGTCCTCTTGTTGCTTCTGGAAAATGCTAAGCATGTTCCCACCCCCATATCTATACATGGTCAAATATTTAATATATTTAGCACTTAACCCAAATATACCTTTCTCTAGGAGATTTCCACCAATCACAATATCTGAAATGGCTAAGAAGCCAAATACCTTCTTGTATTTTCATAATAGAACTTAGCACCACCTAAAATGAAAATATTTCTTTGTTTACTGTATATTGCCTTTATCTATACTAGAGGGTAAGATCCACAAAGGTGAGATATTCTGCTCTATCTTTAGCCCCAGAGTAAGTGCCTGACACAAAGGAGTGATTCAAACACATGTGCTGAAGGAATATCAGACAGCATGAAAAATGGACTCATCAGGGATAGAGTTATCCTGGGCTGCCAACCAGATGTGTGCAGAGAAAATTGCACTTGGCATCATGCAACCTCGAGTTGAGTGCTCTGTTGTATTTTTGCTCACCCTTAATTTCTATTTCCCAAAGGAAGATACCTGACTGGAATATCTGAGCACCGTTGGATAGGGAGTATTGCCATGACAAGAATTGGTACCAAGGACCTTAAAAATAAGTGGAGGGGGAGATGAACCGTGAAAGACTACGGACTCCAAGGAACAAACTGAGGGTTTTAGATGGGAAGGGGGTGGGGGGGATGGGCTAGCCCGGTGATGGGTATTAGGGAGGGCACATACTGCATGAGCACTGGGTGTTATATGAAAACAATGAATTGTGAATCACTACATCAAAAATTAATGATGTATTGTATGGTGACTAACATAATAAAATTAAATTAAAAAAATAAGTGTGCTCTCTCATGTGTAGTTCATCACATTTAGCTGCCTTCACTCCTTTCAAGTCCCTCACAAAATAATTAATTTAAAAGTAAAGTAAAATGAATAAATGCATATAATTTTTTTTCCCTAAAGAAAGTGGCTCAATGGCCCCTGGGGGCTTCTTTCCTCAGAAGACAGCCATCAGATATTTAAGACTCCTGGAATTCTCAATAGGCCTCCAAAGATACACTTCGTGGAGCACACAAACTCATGCAATGCGAGCATACTCTAAGGTGATGGCCAGAGTATATTCCTTAAAAATCACAGGTGGAAGTCAATTTCATTTATATGCTACCTCAGAGCTTTCCCAGCTGAATCAACATTTTAATTTTGGCCCTATATCAGTGGCATTCCCTCAGCATGCTACCTCACTGTCATGGGCATTCCTCCCATGTATGCTTGATGAGGGGCTGTCCAATGTCATAATCAGGGTGGTATGAATATGTATGTTGGGGAGTAGTGTGTGTGTTAGGCTGAGAGAGAAGGAGGGAAAGGGAAGGAGGGCGGAGGAAAGGATGGACACTTGAATACAATTTCTTTCTTTGGTAATAAAATCTATACGTCCATTGAAGATTTTCTTGAAGTCTTACATGCTAAATTATAACCTTTGCTGTTTACTTGCCTTTGACTATGGACAATACTGTCTCTGTCTTTCAGGGATGTAGACTAGCTTTAGTGAGTTGCGTGCCAGGGCCAGAAGCAGGGGAGGCTTTATGGACAAGTGAGGAACAGGTTTTTGTGTATATTACGCATTGTCTTCTGGGAATCTGCCCCTCCTCAGGGGCCTGTCTTGTTCAGGTCTGTGGCTCTTTATGTCAGCCACATAATAATCTCTCCCTGGAATCACAATGGCTCAAAAACACCCTGATCCCCAGAGTTCCTGGGCTTTGATTGTGCTACTCCTCACCTGAAATGTTTCCCCGGTGCCATTCTATGTATGGAACCCATTTCCTTCTCTTAATGGCTGGGCTGTCTGACCCAGACCCCAAGTCTTATGTCTTCCCTGAGCAGTACTTACTATTATTATTACCTCTCCACGGTACTTAGTCTGTGTGCAAGATTAGATGATTCAGAAGTCAGTGCCTGGATTCAAAAGCTGGCTCACCTATGTAACCCAGGGCCAGCTATTTATTCTCTCTAGAACTCAGTTTGCAAACCTGTAAAATGGAGTTTATAGTTAGATATTTATTGAGTTAATAAGTGAAATCCACAGATGTAAAGTCCTTTACATAATGTCTGGCCCATAACAAATGCTTCACGTAAATTCATCAAACAAAGAAAGGCTGTGTTTGAATTAACACTTGAATTTGTAAACTTCATTGGATAGCCTATAAATATATAAGCCATTACAGGCTGGCACAGATTATTATGAACAATATAATGGGCTACTCAGCATGCTGAGTGCAGGGGAACTCCCAGTGACCCCAATTTAATCCTGTTCTTGCTGATCGCTTGACATTTCCAAGAATAGCTTTAATTAACTTTACCCTAGTGGGTAACTTTAATGCTGCTCTGCATATCTCTATAGAGTTTCTTCTGTGTATCACATTAGTCCTAGCCAATGTTGAGAGAGTTCACCATTGTTTAGTAGCTTACTAATTGGGCAACATCTGTATATATGCACGTAAGGATAGAAAAAATATATATGTTTACATATATAGCATACATGCATGTCATGAGTCATCACTTAAGTAAACCCATGTGTAATGTGAATATATTTGACAGAAGCAACAGGACTCTTCTGTGAAACTAAATTGGTATTCTTTGATGAGTAACAAAACTTTCTTAATACAAAACCAAAAGATGCATATGTTTGGATTTTCCTGGATCTCTCACTCTCTCTCTTTCTCTCTCTCTCACACACACATACACACTCATGTACACACATACATGCTGTTTGATTTTTTGGTATTTATGTATAGATATTATTTTCTTAAATAGACTAAGGTGGCATTGTAAAAGGGAACACAGGAAAAAGATAAAGTAGAAATTAAACTCCTATTTCTGCAACTTATAAAAAGAAGAGTCTTATACAATAAGATTCTATCTGTATAAGAGAAGGATAGTTATGGATGACTCAGAAGGACTTGTTAAGTAATTATGTTTCAAGAATTATGCTCAGGTCACTGTATTAAATAAATGAGATAAATATGTATAAGTTTGTTTGACAGCCTGAAAAGTAATATGTGAATATTACATATAATTTTTATTGTAAGCATGTATAAAGTTATATGGGTAAATAAGTTATTTATTTTCTAAAGCAAAAATGAGTACATGATCAGATTTATGGTGGCAACAGAAAGGAAAAGTACAAACAAAAAGGTACTGTTTAATGAACATGTGCTATGATCCAGGCATTGCGCAATATATTTCCATGTGTTACTTTATATTTCTGAGTGTATGGTCTCAAGAAGTAGATTGTCTGGGTTTTTATACACTTAATTACACTTAAGCTTCTACTTGAACAGTCCATTAAAGAAAACCTCAGAGTTTCCCTAGGTGGTCTGCCCCAAGTGTGAAAAAATCCTTCCCTTTTCTAAAGCAGAATTCCATCTCTTTGTAACTCAGTTGTCCTAATTCAGAGCAAAAGTAGCTTTTCTGACTTCCCCATGGAGCCCTCAATAGTTCCTATGTCACGTGTCCCAGCTGCACACCTTCATTTCCTGAAGTTGTTCCCCATATGACCTGATTTCTATTCTGGAAAATCTCTTTTTGGTGACCTCTCTTTTTCTCAATGTCCCACTTAAGGCATCACACCCAGAATTAAATGTAACCAAGTGTACCGAGGGCCTGTAGATTCATCCTATATATGGTTGGGGAGGTGCTATATTTCAGATACCTCCTTTCTGCTGTATATGACTGTGACCTATCTATACCTATGTATCAATGTGTTTATCTATCTAGCTGTCTATACATATATATGGTGACTTGAGGTCTAGTTTCCATGTGGCAAAAATAGAAAGACATCACTGTGTGTATGAATCTTACCCACTTTGTTTCTTCAAATAATATGTAACAATGTAATGACTTTCATGGTCATAGTCCTTCTTTTACTGATCTTAGAGAGTAAGGAGTAGAAATCTCTATAGAAAGATGAGTTTGTCTGAAAAATCCTTTTTATTATTATTTCTTTGCTAAGAGAAGAATATTTGTTACTGTCTTTTCAAATTCAATTTCATAAACCAATTCAATAAACAGTTATTTCTCTAGGCCAAAAGGGCTAAAATATTCTCTAGTCTCCTCATGAAATCCTTTTGATTTTAATAAACTCAGACAGTAAGAATCAAGAAAAAAAAGCTATTATGCATTTCATCATCTGAGTTTTGCTCACTGTTAATAGCCATTCTTGGACTAAGTATCTGCCACCTGATGGTTCTTATGAGAACTGTTAGGTATTACTGGAGCCACTATAGGGTTCAAAATTCATTCATTCATTCACTCATTCAACAAATATACAAAAGTTCAGACACTTGAGTGGAATAGATGAATAATTATTTTGGAATAAAACATTTCTATAATGAAGTTGGCTATATTTAAGTATCTCCATAGGCAGTGAATACAATGTAATTTTGGCAAGAGATCCTTGCACTAGATATCAAATCATAATAAATTACCAACTTTGGTAGAATTGTTTTATATCTCAGTATTTTCAGTCATAAAGTTTCATCTGCCTGGGTAGTTCCTTGCTGCCCAGTATTCTTCCTGTTGACATCCCTTTGTTTTTAGAAGTTGGGCCTATTTGACCTTCCCCTCATTTGTGCTTTCTCTCTACTGGATATAAATTTATTTTTTTCTCATAATATGTCTAATGTTTCATTGCATTAATTTATGAAAATTTCTTACTCTGCTAGACTCTAAGGCTCTTTCAGATAGTCCCACACTGTTTGCCTTGCAACTCTGATCCCCTAATCCCTAACTTGGTTTAAGATGATTAGTATGCCCTGCAAACAATGAATCATGGAACACTCCATCAAAAACTAATGATGTAATGTATGGTGATTAACAAAACATAATAAAATAAAATTAAAAAAGATGATTAGTATGTCCTCAAGAATGCTCAATTGGATAACTAAAACCCCAACTATAGATAAATGTTTTTTGCTAAACCATGGGAACTCCCTGCATGAAGTAGAATTCAGATCTGTGAATTTAGATAGGAAAAAAACATATCTTCATTTTCACTATGTTCTAAATGTTATTTGTCATTTCTTTCATTTATGAATATGAGTAACAAACCATAGTAGTATTAGCAGTACCAGTGACTTTGTCACCAATAGAAATGACAGATATTTCCATATCTTACTGCAGTCACTAAAGATGTGTCAATGTATTGTTTATGCTCAACATCATTTGTAATTATGTTATTTATTAGATCTGCCAGTGCATCTTATTATTTAACTCATCAATAAAAGGCAACTATATTACTTCTTCATAATTTTTTTCATATTCTGATAACTATATTTCAATGTAATTATTTTCCTTGGTAATCCTATGTATTTTATTTTATGTATTTAAAAACTTATTCTGAGAAAGGGGTCAACAGGTTTAAATAGACTGAGAAATTTTTCTATGGTACAAAAAATATTAAGGACATCTGTCCATACTACATTAATGAAAATTTAATGAGAAACAAAAGCATGATGTTAGTAAACCCCAGCTTTAACATCTATATTCTCTCTTTTCTATATTTTTAGGATCTATGCTTTTGCCTTTTATGAGATGATTTATATTAATCATATTTATCCATCATCCCTTTGGGGATGAGTCTGACCTCAGTCATTAATCCTTGATGTCATATTGGTTATTCTTTAATGTATATGAATTCCAGTGTTACTCTTCCCTGGAGATGCTTTTCCCTTTTCTTATAGAGTAGAAGATACTGGCACTATTTACAATGAATTTTTTTAAAAGCTCAATGGTTTATGAGAGACTATGGACTCTGAGAAACAAACTGAGGTTTCTAGAGGGGAGGAGGGCAGGGGGATGGGTTAGCCTGGTGATGGGTATTAAAGAGGGCACGTACTGCATGGAGCCCTGGGTGTTATACGCAAACATGGAACACTACATCAAAAACTAATGATGTAATGTATGGTGATTAACATAACATAATTAAAAGAAATAAAAGCTCAATGGTTTCAGGGTTAGGGAAATATTTGTTTGTAGTAAGGCTGAACATGAAAATATATTTCAAGGATTCAGGATCTACCCAGTAATATTCAAACTGTGAATTACTCTTTTATTTCTAAAATTAAAAAAAAAAGTTTTAAGGCTAAAACAACTGTTTTCATTACCACAGTATGGGAGGACATTTTGTGGTGATCATTGACAGCACACCATTGAAAGTGATTCTTCCAGGTATCTACGTTGTCTAAATCTATGGAATGGGAACTAGGAACAAAATGGTACAATAGCATTTTGGAAGAAAATGCTTCACTCTAAAGACCAAATTAACAAATTCAGATATAAAAACTGATAGCTGATTGTGACCATCAGCTATGAAACAGGAGAGTGAAATTTCAACATGGATAAACATGAGATAAAGGAAATATGTACCACACAGTGGTGTAGAATGATATCCTGGTATAGGAAAGACCAGAATGTGAAAGATGGAGATGGTCAATAAATCCTAGGAGACATCATAAAGGGAATTTCCTGCTCGGTCTGAAATGAACACAGAACATCAGTGGAGCTACCACTGATGTGAAGGGCTTCGGTGAGGCAGTGCTATTGGAATGAAATGCAACTTTAGAATCTGAATGATGGAAGATAATCAAGAAGAAAGAGAAAGACTCAAATTTTTAGTGATGTTACTTGGAGTTTACCAAACAGATACTTCAGGGGCGCTTGGGTGGCTCAGTTGTGAAACATCTGCCTTTGGCTCAGGTCATGATCCCAGGGATCAAGCCCCTCATGGAGCCCCGCACAGGGCTCCCTGCTCAGCAGGAAGTCAGCTTTTCCCTCTTTCCCGCTTCCACTCCCCCTGCTTGTGTTCCCTTTCTCACTATGTCTCTCTCTGTGTCAAATAAATATATAAAATCTTAAAAAAAAAAGATACTTCATTCCCTGTTTGCTCACTCTGGGCACCAGACTCTTGACTTTAGTGTCCAGTTAGGAACCCCATAGCCAAGATTGCCAATACAATAATAATTTTAACATGAGAATTTATGGAAGGCAACAATAAGACATGTTAATAGTGCTTTTCTACCACTATTATCTTTTTTGTATTTAAAATAATTATTCTGAGATTCATACAAATTTTTGCATATATCAGTAGTTCATTTTTAAATTGATGAATACTATTCCATTCCTTGTCATATTGCAATTTGTTTATCCATTCAGTGCTTGATGGGTATTTGGTTTGTTTCCAGTTCTTTTTTAAAAATTTTTTTTATTGTTATGTTAATCACCATACATTACATCATTAGTTTTTGATGTAGTGTTCCATGAGTCATTGTTTGTGCATAATACCCAGTGCTCCATGCAGAACGTACCCTCTTAAATACCCATCACCAGGCTAAACCACCCCCCCACAGCCCTCTCCTCTAAAACCCTCAGTTTGCTTTTCAGAGTCCATCGTCTCTCATGGTTCGTCTCCCCCTCCGATTTACTCCCCTTCATTCTTCCCCTCCTGCTATCTTCTTCTTCTTTTTTTTTTTTCTTAACATATATTGCATTATTTGTTTCAGAGGTACAGATCTTTGGTTCAACAGTCTCGCACAATTCACAGCACTCACCATAGCACATACCCTCCCAATGTCTATCATTCAGCCACCCCATCCCTCCCACATCCCCACCACTCCAGCAGCACTCGGTTTGATTCCTGAGATTAAGAATTCCTCATATCAGTGAGGTCATATGATATATGTCTTTCTCTGATTGACTTATTTCACTCAGCATAACACCCTCCAGTTCCATCCAGATCGTTGCAAATGGCAAGATCTCATTCCTTTTATGGCTGCATAATATTCCATTGTGTATATATACCACTTCTTCTTTATCCATTCATCTGTTGGTGGACATCTTGGCTCTTTCCACAGTTTGGCTATTGTGGACATTGCTGCGGGTGCACGGACCCCTTCAGACCCCTACATTTGTATCTTTATGGTAAATACCCAGTAGTGAATTGCTGGATCATATGGTAGCTCTATTTTCAACTTTTTGAGGAACCTCCATACTGTTTCCAGAGTGGTTGCACCAACTTGCATTCCCACCAACAGTGTAGGAGGGTTCCCCTTTCTCCGCATCCCCGCCAACATCTGTCGTTTCCTGACTTGTTAATTTTAGCCATTCTGACCAGTGTGAGGTGGTATCTCATTGAGGTTTTGATTTGGATTTCCCTGATGCCAAGCGATGTTGAGCACTTTTTCATGTCTGTTGGCCATTTGGATGTCTTCTTTGGAAAAATGTCTGTTCATGTCGTCTGCCCATTTCTTGATTGGATTATTTGTTCTTTGGGTGTTGAGTTTGATCAGTTCTTTATAGATTTTGGATACTAACCCTTTATCTGATATGTCATTTGCAAATATTTTCTCCCATTCTGTCGGTTGTCTTTTGGTTTTGTTGACTGTTTCTTTTGCTGGGCAAAAGCTTTTTATCTTGATGAAATCCCAGTAGTTCATTTTTGCCCTTGCTTCCCTTGCCTTTGGCGATGTTTCTAGGAAGAAGTTGCTGCAGCTGAGGTCGAAGAGGTTGCTGCCTGTGTTCTCCTTTAGAATTTTGATGGAGTCCTGTCTCACATTGAGGTCTTTCAACCATTTGGAGTCTATTTTTGTGTGTGGTGTAAGGAAATGGTCCAGTTTCATTCTTCTGCATGTGGCTGTCCAAATTTCCCAGGACCATTTGTTGAAGAGACTGTCTTTTTTCCATTGGAAATTCTTTCCTGCCCTGTCGAAGATAAGTTGACCATAGAGTTGAGGGTCCGTTTCTGGGCTCTCTATTCTGTTCCATTGATCTATGTGTCTGTTTTGGTGACAGTACCATACTGTCTTGATGATGACAGCTTTGTAATAGAGCTGGAAGTCCGGAATTGTGATGCCGCCAGGTTTGCTTTTCTTTTTCAACATTCCTCTGGGTATTCGGGGTCTCTTCTGGTTCCATACAAATTTTAGGATTATTTGCTCCATTTCTTTGAAAAAAGAGGATGGTATTTTGATGGGGATTGCATTGAATGTGTAGATTGCTCTAGGTAGCACTGACATCTTCACAATGTTTGTTCTTCCAATCCATGAGCGTGGAATATTTTTCCATTTCTTTGTATCTTCCTCAATTTCTTTCATGAGTATTTTATAGTTTTCTGAGTACAGATCCTTTGCCTCTTTGGTTAAATTTATTCCTAGGTATCTTATGGCTTTGGGTGCAATTGTAAATGGGATCAAGTCCTTGATTTGTCTCTCTTCTGTCTTCTTGTTGGTGTGTAAGAATGCCACTGATTTCTCTGCATTGATTTTATATCCTGCCACTTTCCTGAATTCCTGTATGAGTTCTAGCAATTTTGGGGTTGAGTCTTTTGGGTTTTCCACATACAGTATCATATCATCTGCAAAGAGTGAGAGTTTGACTTCCTCTTTGCCGATTTGGATGCCTTTGATTTTTTTTTGTTGTCTGATTGCTGTGGCTAGGACTTCTAATACTATGTTGAATAGCAGTGGTGAGAGTGGACATCCCTGCCGCGTTCCTGACCTTAGGGGCAAAGCTCTCAGCTTTTCCCCAAGGAGAATGATATTTGCTGTAGGTTTTTCATAGTTGGCTTTTATGATATTGAGGTATGTACCCTCTATCCCTATACTCTGAAGAGTTTTGATAAGAAAGGATACTTTACTTTGTCAAATGCTTTTCTGCATCTATTGAGAGGACCATATGATTCTGGTTCTTTCTTTTGTTAATGTGTTGTATCACGTTGATTGATTTGTGGATGTTGAACCAACCTTATAGCCCAGGGATAAATCCCACTTGGTCATGGTGAATAATCCTTTTAATGTACTGGTGGATCCTATTACCTAGTATTTTGGTGAGAATTTTTGCATCCATGTTCATCAAGGATATTGGTCTGTAATACTCCTTTTTGATGGGGTCTTTGTCTGGTTTGGGGATCAAGGTAATGGTGGTTTCATAAAATGAGTTTGGAAGTTTTCCTTCCATTTCTATTTTTTGGAACAGTTTCAGGAGAATAGGTATTAATTCTTCTTTAAATGTTTGGTAGAATTCCCCTGGGAAGACATCTGGCCCTGGGCTTTTGTTTGTTGGGAGATTTTTGATGACTGCTTCAATTTCCTTAGTGGTTATAGGTCTGTTCAGGTTTTCTATTTCTTCCTGGTTCAATCTTGGTAGTTGATACATCCCTAGGGATGCATCCATTTCTTCCAGGTTATCTAATTTGTTGGCATAGAGTTGCTCATAATATGTTCTTATAATCGTTTGTATATCTTTGGTGTTGGTTGTGATCTCTCCTCTTTCATTCATGATTTTGTTGATTTGGGTCCTTTCTCTTTTCTTTTTGTTAAGTCTGGCCAGGGGTTTATCAATCTTGTGAATTCTTTCAAAGAACCATCTCCTAAGTTCGTTGATCCGTTCTACTGTTCTTTTGGTTTCTAGTTCATTGCTTTCTGCTCTGATCTTTATGATTTCTCTTCTCCTGCTGGGTTTAGGCTTTATTTGCTGTTTTTTCTCTAGCTCCTTTAGGTGTACGGTTAGGTAGTGTATTTGAGACCTTTCTTGTATCTTGAGAAAGGCTTGTATTGCTATATACTTTCCTCTCAGGACTGCCTTTGCTGTATCCCAAAGATTTTGAACAGTTGTGTTTTCATTTTCATTGGTTTCCATGATTTTTTTAAATTTTTCTTTAAATTCCTGGTTGACCCATTCATTCTTTAGTAGGATGCTCTTTAGCCTCCATGTATTTGAGTTCTTTCCGACTTTCCTCTTGTGATTGAGTTCTAGTTTCAAAGCATTGTGGTCTGAAAATATGCAGGGAATAATCCCAGTCTTTTGGTACCAGTTGAGATCTGATTTGTGACCTAGGATGTGATCAATTCTGGAGAATGTTCCATGGGTACTAGAGAAGAATGTGTATTCCGTTGCTTTGGGATGGAATGTTCTGAATATGTCTGTGGAGTCCATTTGGTCTAGCGTGTCATTTAAAATCTTTATCTCCTTGTTGATCTTTTGCTTAGATGATCTGTCCATTTCAGTCAGGGGGGTGTTAAAGTCCCCCACTATTATTGTATTGTTGTCAATGTGTTTCTTTGCTTTTGTTATTAATTGCCTTATATAATTGGCTGCTCCCATGTTAGGGGCATAGATTTTACAATTGTTAGATCTTCTTGTTGGATAGACCCTTTAAGTAGCATATAGTGTCCTTCCTCATCTCTTATTACAGTCTTTGGTTTAAAATCTAATTTGTCTGATATAAGGATTGCCACCCCAGCTTTCTTTTGGTGTCCATTAGCATTGTAAATGGTTTTCCACTCCCTCACTTTCAATGTGGGGGTGTCTTTGGGTCTAAAATGAGTCTCTTGTAGACAGCATATGGATGGGTCTTGTTTTTTAATCCAATCTGATAACCTGTATCTTTTGATTGGGGCATTGAGCCCCTTTACATTCAGGGTAACTATTGAAAGGTATGAATTTAGTGCCATTGTATTGCCTGTAAGGTTACTGTTACTGTATATTGTCTGTGTTCCTTTCTAGTCTATGCTGCTTTTAGGCTCTCCCTTTGCTTGGAGGACCCCTTTCAATATTTCTTGGAGGGCTGGTTTCGTGTTTGCCAATTCCTTTAGTTTTTGTTTGTCCTGGAAGCTTTTTATCTCTCCTTCTAATTTCACTGACAGCCTCGCTGGATATAGTATTCTTGGCTGCATATTTTTCTGGTTTAGTGCTCTGAAGATCTCATGCCAGTCCTTTCTGGCCTGCCAGGTCTCTGTGGATAGGTCTGTTGCCAATCTAATGTTTCTACCATTTTAGGTTACCTATCTCTTCTCCCGAGCTGCTTTCAGGATTTTCTCTTTGTCTCTGAGACTCGTAAGTTTTACTATTAGATGTTGGGGTGTTGGCCTATTTTTATTGATTTTGAGAGGGGTTCTCTGTGCCTCCTGGATTTTGATGCCTGTTTCCTTCCCAAATTAGGAACGTTCTCTGCTATTATTTGCTCCAATATACCTTCTGCCCCTCTCTCTCTCTTCTTCTTCTGGGATCCCAATTATTCTAATGTTGTTTCGTCTTATGGTATCGCTTATCTCTCGAATTCTGCCCTCGTGATCCTGTAGTTGTTTATCTCGCTTTTTCTCAGCCTCTTTATTTTCCATCATTTGGTCTCTATATTGCTAATTCTCTCTTCTGCCTCATTTATCCTAGCAGTTAGTGCCCCCATTTTTGATTGCACCTCACTAATAGCCTTTTTGATTTCGACTTGGTTAGATTTTAGTTCTTTTATTTCTCCAGGAAAGGTGTCTCTAATAACTTCCATGCTTTTTTCAAGCCCAGCTAGGATCTTTAAAATCATGATTCTGAACTCTAGGTCCGAATCATACTAATGTCCTTATTGAGTAGGTCCCTGGCAGGCAGTACTACCTCTTGTTCTTTTTGCTGAGGTGATTTTTTTCGTTTTGTCATTTTGTCCAGAGGAGAATAGGTGAATGAGAGAATAAAATGCTAACAGGTAACCATGTCCCCAGAAAATATACTCTAAACAAATCAGAAAAGACCTAAAACCAGGGGAAAAGAAAGGAAAAGAAAGAAAAAGAAAGAGAAAAAAAAAGAAAAAGATAAAAACAAACAAAAACAGAACAAAACAAAAAAAGACAGAAGATGATCAAACATGATCAGGCTAGTGCATAGATCAGTGCCACACACTAGATTATTGGCATGTTTTGGTCTGTTCGAAAAAAGTGCCTCCTAAAATTTTAAAGAAAGAAAGACTTATATATGTACAAAGTAAGGGTTGATACAATGAAGGGATGGAAGTAGACTGTAAAGATGTAAATTATAGAAGATTTTATAAAAGGAATTGATAAGAAGTTGTTTGAAAAAAGAAAGAAGATTTTTTTTTAAAAAGGGAGAGAATGTGATCAGGTAGGTGACTAGAACAAAGCCATACACTAGTGATTTAGGGTATATTTTGATCTGTCAGAAGAAAGTGTATCTCAAAATTTTAAATAGAGAACAACTTATATATATGTGCCAAAAATAAGGGTAACTACTATGAAGGGATAGAATATGACTCTAAAAATGAAAAATAAAAATGTTTTTTTTAAAAAGGGATTGATAAGCTGTTGGTTGAAAAAGGGAAAAAGGGAAATTCAAAAAAAAGAACAGTTAAAAAAATTAACTTAAAAAACTAATGAATCATGGTAAAACAGCCTTGAATTCTATGTGCAGTATTCCCCTAGTGCTGGAGTTCTCCCGTTCTCCTGATTGGTAAACTTGGTCTTGGCTTGTTGTTCGTGCTGATCTTCTGGGGGAGGAGCCTGTTGCCATGGTTCCCAAATGTCTTTGCCGGAGGTGGAATTGCCCTGCCCTTGCTGGGTCCAGGCTAAGTAATCTGCTCGGGTTTGCTCTCTGGAGGTTTTGTTCCCTGCAAGCTGTTGGTACAGCTTTGGAGCTTGAGAGTGAAAATGGTGGCCTCCCAATCTCCGCCCAGAGGAGCCAAGAACTCGGGGCCCCGCTCCTCAGTGCACCCCCAGAGAAAAGCAGTCAATCCCTCCCGTCTCCCCGGTCTCTGGCCGCACTCCATACTCACCCGGCCTGTGACCGAGCATTTCTATCTCTGGCACCCGACCCCACGTGGAGTCTCCAAACCCAGCAGATCCCTGCGGTGCGTTCCCGCACCGCTCCTCCCAGGGGAGGAAGGGGAGTCTCCCCGACTCTGCTGCTTGTTTGGTCCCTGCTGGAGGAGCAGTGGCCTGACTGGGCCGCGGATCACAGTTTATGGCCACCCAATCTGAGAGCCCACGCCTTGGCTCCGTCTCTGCAGCCAGCTTCCCCGCTCTGATACCTGGGAGCTCTGCTGCAGTCAGGCACTCCCTGTCTTTCTGTGACCCCGAGGGTCCTGAGACCACACTGTCCCGCGAGGGTTCCACCTCCCGCTTAGCCACTGGAGCGACGTCCCTCAGCGGAGCCGGCTTCTAAAAGTTCCGATTTTGTGCTCCGCGGCTCTATCACTTGCCAGAAGCAGCCGACGGAGGCCCCTCCCCCACCATGCATCCTCCCAAATATCGCGTCAGATTCACTTCTTCGCACGTCCTACCTTCCAGTAAGTGGTCGCTTCTGTGTTCAGAGCGTTGTTGCTACTCTCTTCTTCAGTCTCCTGTTTAGTTCGTAGATGTTCAGAATGGTTTGATCCCCATTCAGCTGAATTCCTGAGACCAGATGAAATCCAGGTCTCCTACTCCTCTGCCATCTTGCTCCGCCTCCTTAGTCTCCTGTTTCCAGTTCTTATTTGCTACAAATAAGATTGCTGTGAACATTTGTGTATAAGTCTTTCTGTGGATATATGCTTTCATTTCTCTTGGGTAAATGCCCAGGAGAGTATAAATCATAGAGTTGTAGGTTTTATTTTTTAAGACACTCTCAAATTGTTTTCCAAAGTTGTTGCATAAAGTCTGTAGTTCCCTGCATCCTCACTAACACCTGGTATGATAAGTCTGTAATTTTAACCATTCTACTTGGGTTGTTGGTTTCTTATTGTGGTTTTAATTCCATTTCTCTGATGATTAATGCTGACTAAATTTTGATATGCTTATTTGTGATCTGTATATCTTTGGTGGCAAAGTCTCTGTTCAAACTTCTGGCCTATTTTTACTGGTGTTTAGTCTTACCTTGTTTGTTTGTTTTCTCATTATTGAGTTTTGGGAATTATTTATATATTCTGGATACAAATCCTTCATGGATGTGTATAATTTTTAATATTTTCTTCTAGTCTGTGGCTTATCTTTTCATTCTCTCTCCAGATCTCTCTATGCTCCATTCTGCAAACTATAGCAGCTTTGTTAACCTCAGACTCTCAGCTTCAGAAAGCCACTGTGCTCAGCCTTGGATTCCCCTCCGCATCATGGCTGAGAAATTCTTTCAAAGCAATAAGTTAGTCAGTTGTAGGGCCCATCTCAATTGTTTTCCATTTCTCAGGGGTTACCGTCTTTCTTTGCCTGATGTCCAGTGTCTTGAAAATTATTGTGTCATATATTCCCCCCCCTTTTTTTTTTGATTTTTCAGGCAAGGGGATAAATCTTGACCCCACTATTTCACATTAGCCAGAATCTGAAACCTTGAGTGTGGCATCTGTTACTCCTGGGAATGGATACTGGAGGCTGTCTTTTTGCAGCCTTTTGGCAGCTGTCATTTCCCCCATTATTAGTAAATGGATGAGAATCATTTTTAAAAATTCTTAGCCGGCAAACCTGTCTATATGGCAGCTGAAACTAAAAAATGATTCACTTCTTGCACTATACAACAGAATTGCCTCTATAACACAGAGTTGCCTATAAAAGTGATTCACTTCTTGCGCTGTGTAGTTTGCTGTATAGCAAAACTGTAGACAATGAATTAATTACAGTCTGGAAGTGTGGGGAGAAGGGCTTGAGACACCTAATAGAAGAGACTTTTCTTTGCTCAGGGTTTTGAGCATTTATAAACTGATCAATTTTATTAGGAGTCTTGGAAAGTTTTGTGTATGGAGAATAGGTAGGTACAGGAAATAATAATAGCATCCATATAAGTGCAATGAAGAAATCTCAGACTAAAAGATACGTTTAATTTCAAGAGTCACTAAAGAGTTAAAGATATCAAGCCCATGCAAGATAGATACCACAATAAAAAAAAGGACATTATTTTTCAATGAGCAGAACTAGTATAGCAAAAATAAGATTTAAAATATAGTTATATCCTTGGAATGATTAAAAGAGAATAAATCATCCACAAATAATAATAACCCAATAAAATCTTAAAAATGAAAATATGATTCTTAAATACAAATGAGTTCAGTAGAAGGCAAAAAAGAATATTGTGACTATAACTGTCATAAGAAATGGATTATGAATTTAGATTATCAAGCCAAAAAATGATCAAATGGGCCAAACATAAAAGAAATAAATGATGTGAAAAGAAAGTTACAAAACACAGATGATAAATTTATGGGTACCTGTGTCCAAGTGGTAAGAGTTTATAGAAAAGAGAGATAATGGGGAGGTTGGAATCTTCAAATGAATAATTAAAGTCATGAAAAGACAGCATGGAGAATTAAGAGATAATCAAAATGAAAGATTAAGGAATAAAAGACACACTCCTATATGTATTTAGGTGATAGCTCAGATCAGGAAAAAAATTGAAAGCTTCCAGAAATTTAGGAAAAGAAAAAAAAAGAAATTATGATCAGGGGATTAAGAATCACACTAACACTGGACATGCATCCAGTCTATATAGTGGGGAAAAAGAGAAATATCATCAATTATTATGAAGTACAATTATTTTGAACAAATAATTCTTTATCTAGTCAAAATAGCATACGAACAACACACATATGTGTGTGTACTGCTATTGTTTAGATACTCCCAGACCCTTTTGCTCCCACTCAGGTCTGGAATGCCTGTATCATTGTTTATAGTCTCCAGACAAGACATGGGAAGGGTCTTCCATTAGGGATCTAACCTGCCCCAAAGAAAATATACCAGGTTACTAAAAACATGATTTCCCACCAAAATGACCTAACCCAATGATACTACAGTGAAACCCATGAAGAACAAGTCCCATCCACTGGCACAGAGCTTCCAATCAACTATTTTACAAAGACATCAAAGCCATTAAGGTACAGAAACAAAACACTGAGGCAAATTTCCTGACTCCAAGGCTGTTGCTCTTTTCTGCTGTATTGGCATTATACTTCTTATCCCCTAAGTTTGGTGCTCAAGTTGAATGGGGCATGTAGAAGAACCAATAGAGCTTGACATACTGGGTCATATACAAATCATTTAGAAAGGATATTTTATAAAGTATTCAAAATGCAAAAGAGAAAATGGACTATATTTTATTTTGGGCAAAATATTGGTCAAGTGTGCTTATAGCTATCTTGAAGTGTTTAAATATTCCCCAATACACCTATCAACCTCTCTTTCTAGATCTGTCCTCCCTACCCCCAAGAAGATGAGTATTTCCTTAAGATTTGATTGACAGTGCAGATTACATAAATGTCCAAATTCTCTTGCACTTATTGTAGATTTTATAATTGCTGGCATCTTACTTTTTTTCTCTCATGTAAAGCTGAGGGATTCTTTTTGTCCAGGAGGAAAACAAAATAGAGTTTAATTGCTTTGTACTGTGTTCCAGGGTCACAAATTTAGCAAAAGAGCTTTCACTAAATCTCAATCCCAGTCCAATGTTCCTATCCTCTTTCTGATTGAAATTCAAAATGAAGTGAGATTTCAGAATGTTTATGAGCTTAATATTATGGACTAATGTGTAATATTTGTTTATCAGCAATAATTTAGGATAATTTGCCTATAAAAGTACAATGTAGAACTCCCCATTACATGGTGCATTAAGTGAAAGAGGAAGAGCTTCCTCAGTTCAAAAAACAAAAGAATGGTTTTACTACCCATTCTTCTTCAGGATCATTGCAGTGTTTTCCAAATTAAATCACTTTTATGATTGGAGAGTGCTGGAGAGGGGGCTTTCTGGCACTGACTTTTACATTTGAAAACTGGTTTGGAAAGTTTGAAATACATTACCTGTCAGTCCATGGGTAGCTGAGCAGGCATAAGAAGTGTTCTTTGATAATTCTTCCATTTCTACTACTGTATTTGTACATTGAAGAGTTTTTATCTCTTCCAAGGTTAATTAATTATATGGTGATATTATGTAAAGTTTCAAGCATATATACAAATAGAATAATAAAATAAATCTCCATTTAGTCACCATACAGATTTATCAATTATCAATTTTTTTCACACTTGCTTCACATATTCTTTATACAGTGTACCTTGGAGAACATGGTTGTCCTGAAAACATCATAATTGCATTTAAAAGAAGCACAGATATTATGTTAGATGACTTTGGCTATTTAAAGATCTTTTTCTTTTCAGTCAAATGCATGTTCCAAGGATGTGTATCAAAAATAGCTGTAAAAATTTCATGCATTTAAATATGAAATCCAAAATAGATAGCATTCAGCCTCTCTTACCCACACTCTGTTTTCTTCTTATGGGGTTCTCCCTCAAAGAAGATGAATTTTTGGATAATGGTTGGGGGATGGAAGAGGTAATGTCATTAAATTGTCATTCCTTTCACTTTTATCAGGTATTTGATTTTAGAACATCCTGACATTAGCTACAGTCCCTTTTTATTTTTTTTATTATGTTATGTTAATCACCATACATTACATCATTAGTTTTTGCTGTAGTGTTCCATGATTCATTGTTTGCATACTGTTCCTTTTTAAAACCTTCTCTATTACCATAGATATGCTTAAGACAAGGAAAGGGTTTGGGGTGACTTGTCTAATACCACAGGAGGCTTCCACTTTGCTTGGAGGTTTTTTTTCCTGTCTGAGATAATGCACCACAGGAAGTAGTGGGATGGATGAAAGGGAGAAATTTTTTTTGTAAAGTGGAAGGAAGGTAGGTTCCTAAGCAGATCAGTTTCAGGAAAAAGAAGACAGGGATGTTGAAGAGCTAGAAATTGATTCCTTTAGATTATTCCTGCTCCTATAGCCCTTGGGATGATTTCATGTGCTCACATTGGTATACACATAAAGCAAAGATAAAATAATGGAAATTAGCATAGTGTAAATACATTCCTGCTCTTCTTGGGTCAATATTCATGAGATATAAATTCTGGAGCTCTGAATTGGAAGCTGGAAAATCAGGCTCTACCCCTCCCTAGCAGTGGGATCTTCAACCAAACACTGTTCCTTGAGACTACATTTCCATCTCTGAAATAAAATACTTGAGTCTCTTCTAGCTTAATGCTCAGTGGCTCTGGGTTGATTGGTAGCATGCAGTTCAAGATTGGGAGGTGGCAACTGGGTAGGTCATGGAGATCCTTGAAGGTCAGAGAAAGATTCTAGTCTTCTGATGGGAATCATTGTCAATGATCAAGAATGGTGTGAATGTATACAACCACAAGGCTCAAAACAATAGAAGGGATTTGAAGATTATAGTTTAGATTACAGTTTCTGTTATCTAGGCTTTTGTCCTATCCACTAATATGAGTAAGTGAAATGAGATAATGATGACTAATATTTGTGCTATGGGATCTATATTATTTGATATTTATCCAATACTAAAAGAAGTGAGTCAATTAGTTTCATTTTACAGATTGGAAAACGGATTAGAGAGGAGTGAAGTATGTAGCCCAAGTTCACAGAGTAACTAAAAGGAAGAATTGGGACTCAGGGGTATGTCTTACTCTAAAACTTTACAACTATTGCTTCAAGTATTTTGTCTTGTGAACATGGTTACATGAACTTGAACAGGTCTTTGTTTTTTATTAAATTCCTTTAAGTGACCTTTCAGCTTTAAAATCTATACTTTAGATTTTAACCCAGTGGCATTATAAATAAGGTCTGGAAAATGTGCCTGCAGTAAGCTCCAGGAAGGAAAATAAAAGGAAATAACTTTGGGAAGTTGCCCACACACAAAACACAGACTAAGAAAAGAGTTAGAATAAATACAAGGATGGTTATATACCAAATCATTATCAGTCTTTTTCTCTTTTGTAAGAGACAATACAAACAGCCTGTATTCAACAATCTTCCACCTAACTTTAAGCATTTGCAAACAGATTTCTTATTTTACTGTTTCCATGACAACACATGACATTTCACATGTGTTTTTCAAGGAAGAAAAGATGAAAATTACTCTCAGTGTTAAATTGAATTTTTCTCCTTCTCCTCACCTATTTTATTCATAGAGACTTAGAAGGTACAACAATTTCATGTTCCTTTCAAAATTTCAGTGCCATTTTTCTATATTAGATGCAGAATTATGTGAATTCAACTTCAGCTCCATTTTCTAAGTCCAGTATTTTTATAGAGAAAAAGTTTCCTTAAGGTTGCTTTACTCAACAAGCAACATTCATTACAATAGGGATAGTTCCACAAAATTATATTCATTTTGTGTAACTTTTAAATTGTAATGTGTCAATATTTTACTCTCACCATTGCTAAATTTGGGTGTGGCCCTCCATTTGCTTTACCCAGAGCTTTTTTCCCATTATGTTTACTAGTAGACAGTTAAATGAGGAGTCAATAAATATTTGGGAAGGAATGAATAATTAAATACAGAAATATTTTTGAACCAATTTTTACTTGGAAAACAGATTCTTTTAGAGTGAAATATTGTGATGGTTAAAGAATATTTCATTTTGGGATTGAAAAAACCTTGATATTTATTGGGCATTAGTAGTGGTATTAGTTAGGGTTCTCCTTAGGGAATCAATATGATGTGTGTGTATATAGAGAGAGGTTTTGGGTTTTTTTTAATTTGAATTTTAGTTAATTAATATACAGTGTAATATTAGTTTCAGGTGTACAATATAGTGACTCATCACTTACATACAACACTAGGTGGTCATCACAATAAGTGCACTCCTTAATCCCCATCACATATTTCATCTGCCCCCCCTCCACCCCCCACTCACCTCCTCTCTGGTAACCATCAGTTTGTTCTCTAGAGTAAAGAGTCTGTTTCTTGGTTTGCCAAGAGAGGTTTATTTTAAGGAATTGGCTCATGTTATTGCGGAGGTTTGGTAAGTCCAAAATCTGCAGGGGAGGCTAGTGGGCTGGAGACCCAGGGAAGAGTTGCAGTTTGACTCCAAAGGCAGTCTGCTGGCAGAATTCCTTCATGCTCAAGGAAGGCCAGTCTTTATTCCTTTAAAGCTTTCAAGTGATTGGGTGAGGCCCACCCATTTCATGGAAAGTAATCTGCTTTACTCAGATTTAAATGTTAATCTCATCCACAAAACACCTTCAGAGAAACATTTGGCCAAATATCTAGGCATTGTGTCCCAGCCCAGATGACACTAAAATCAACCATCACAGACACTGTGCTAGGCGCTGCTGTTTTAGAGTTTGAGGGACCAACACAATATGATAGAATCTTTCGGCCTCCACTTGCCATCATGTGTCCGGGCATATTTCTTATTTGTTGAATGTCTAGGATGTGCCAGACGTAGTTCTTGCCTGTGCAGATTAGTCCAACAGAGAATTATTATATTCTTGAGAACTGTGAATTGTTTTATACTTCTAGAAGTTGACCCTTTGCTCAGCATCAAGTGGCTCATTGACAACAGAGAAAATATTACTTCATAAACAACCTTTTATATGCGACTTCATGGTTTCCCAAGCACTTTATTAGGTAATGTAGGTGGCACAATGATCTTTGACATAGCAGGGATGATACTTCATTCTCATTTGACAAAAGGGAAGCATGAGGCAATATCCTCCTGAGGAAGCAGTGACATCCCAATCACTCACTTCTTGACTCCAACTGAAGTTCTTGAAGTGGACATCATTTCTCCAGGGTCATGCCAGTTATGAATGATGAAGCTAAGGCTTGGATTTATTTTTGTCAAACTCTAGAGTTTGTATTCTGTCAGCTTCTGTTATTTTCACTGAGTGTGTGTGTGTGTGTGTGTGAATATTATGGGTATGGAGTGTTTAGGGACACACTTGGAACTCATACCTTCCCCACACCATTCACTGTGGGCTTCTCTAGTAGTTGTCCTAATAACAACTTTCACGGATTACTTCCCACTGGGTAGTTTCCACATGTATATTTACAGGAAACAAAGATTTTCATCCTGCTTCTCAGATCCATAATAGTATTTCCAAGCATGAAAAGAAAGGAATGAGCAACTGGATGTTGAAGAAACTTAAAGTGAATGGTAAGAAAACTAAGGTGGCTGATGAAATAAAACCAGAACAGAATTTTTACTTATACTTTTGGTTCCTTCCAGTGATCACTTCTAGCCCTGCTAGTGCCCACACACCTGGCACATTCTCAGCAAGGGGGATGCTCCTAAAGCTGATTTAACCTGCTCCCTTCTCCAGAAATGCAGAGGAAGGGCAATGTGGTGGAAAGAGCAGACATGCAGTTAGGTTGACTGCCATTTATTGCATGCCTGATAACTGGAAAGTTGCTCAACCACTCAGAACCTTGGTTTCTTTAACTATAAAAAAAGATGATAATAATTTGTTCCCAGCATTCTTGTTAAAGGATTAAATGAAGCAACGCTTTTCTGTGTGCCTGCAGCAAGTAGTGCTCAGTAGTCCTAGCTGTCTTTCACTTAACAAGAAAAATAAAGAAAATTATCATAAATTTTTAAAGACCCAAAAGAAGAAAGGGAAAATTTTGGCACTAGGGCTTTATTTGGGGCCTGTTGACCATCCTTTGGCAGCACACCACTTCACTGACCTACTTCAGGACTGACTCTAACCCATCAGCTATGCTAAATGAGTGACCCATTAACACAAGGTAAAGATAAGTCTTCCCCAATTATTACTGCCACAGAGTACTTGGATTTATCTAGAGTTTATCTCAATGGAAATACTAAGCACCAGGAACTCTTACAAGTCTGAACAAAACAGCTGTTTTTTAAGGGACTTCCAATTTTCTCATGAAGTTACAAATTTGAAGACTGAGTTTTGAAGTTTCAGTTATACTCCTTACCTTCAGTAGAGTCAAGTCATCCTTTTGGTCATAGCTACTCTGCAAAGGGTTATGTTATTTTGGTAATAAAGAAATGTTACTTTCTACTTTTTCTGCTTTCACATTACCAAGTTCTTCCCATTTCAAAGCCACTTTTTCTTCTTTCACAGGGAACTATCTCCTTTCAAGTGGTGGAAATTTTTTCTTTGTGATACAATTTCAAGCCTACAGAAAAATTGCAAGATAGTATAAGGAAATCATGTGCCTTTTATGCATCTTAAGAAGTTGTTCACATTTTCTTTCCCTCTCTCATCAGTTTTCTGAAAACTTTGAAATTGTGTCGTAAACATGACCATTGTTATGCCTAAATATTGTAGTGTACCTTCTCAAAGTACAAGGGCTTTGTCCTAGATAACCTATATATATTCTCTTATATAGTACCATGATCAAAATAAGGAAATTTAACATTGATACTAGTATTTAATCCACAGTCTATAATCAAACTTCATCAGTGATACTAACAGTATCTTTTATAGCTTTTTTTGTTGTTGTTCCTGGATCAGGACCAAGTTCAGAATCACACATTTCATTAAATACTCAAGTCTCTTTCATGTTCCATAATGTGGAGTTTCCTCGGCCTTTCTTTGTCCTTCTTGAACTTGATGTCTTTGCCTGACCTCTACTTTGAGTTACTGTTTTTCCCTTTGGCATCAATTTATGGGGCATCATTTCATCTTTGACAGTATGTAAATATTTTGTTTGTCATGAAATGTTCACCTACTAGATTTACCACCCATTTATGCTTTTGTAACTCCATCATTCCATCCATATTTGTTAGTTAACAGACTACTGAAAAGAATTGTTCCTTTCTATCTATCATCTATCTACCTATCATCATCCATATTTGTTATTTAACAGTCTACCGAAAAGAATTGTTCCTTTCTCCCATCCAAGTACTACCAGGCCCGACCCGGCTTAGCTTCCAAGATCGATGAGATTGGGCACGTTTGAATTGTTCCTTTCTATCTATCTATCTAGCTAGCTATCATCTATCATCTATTATCTATCTATCTATCTATCTATCTATCTATCTATCTATCTATCATCTATCATCATCATCATCTATTTATCATTTATCATCTAATCAATATGGACTCATGGATTCTTATCCTATACAATGGGTTATAATCCATTACTATCCATTAGTATCTTCACTTATTTTGATGCTTGAATTATTCCAGATTTAGTTCATAGGAAATCCTTCATTCTAGCTCCTGTGACTTTTTGGTATGCTTCCATTATTTTCTAGCATGTACTGACCCGTATATCCCAGACTCATCTTTTACTTTCTCTACCCCAGCCTTGGAATCAGATTTTTACCCAAAGAGCCCTGCACTAGGTACACTCATTGTCAATGAGTGTACCATTCCTTCTAGATCCACTCAGCAACAGTGCTAGTAAGTAACTATATCAATTATAAAACTTGTGTTCATGCTGATTACTTTAATCCCAAATCAGTACAATATGAGATATATTCTAGTCCCTCCCCTTTCCTTATCTGTAACTCCCTTCACCACCACTGAGAAACCAGGCTCTCACTACCCCAAATATGTTTACTCATTTGCCCAAGACTGAATGTACAGAAGGTAGCAGGAAGGGCAGAAAAATGCCTTTAACATCTGAGAGATCTTTAACATTTGCTGGTCATGGCTGCCCCTCAATCAAATTATTGAAAGCCAAGAAGAAAATGATATCTAAATCTCTCTCATAGCCTCCTCCTCCTCTCAAAGAGAGATCGATCATGGGGTGTGAAATGCTGTGGCAATCAATTTGACAGTCCCTGTCACTGCTTCACCACTGGTTGGTCACCTCAAGGGCCCCAAGTAGACATGGCATTTATTACATTTACAGCCAGAGCTATCCACTTGAATGACCCTTTAAAAGTGAGAAAGAGAAACCTTATCCTTAGATGCATTAGTAAAAACTTTAAGAACATTTGGATGGGGTTCGTCAGAGGGTCAAGAGTTTGGTGCCATGCACTTCAATGAAAATTTTCTTAGGTACGAGACCATATTTCAGGAAAGGATGTGTGATATTAAAATGTATTTCTCTGTCAAGTCTGGATCTTATCCAAGGGGCCAAATGAGTAAGACAGCCTTCTTTCCCACCAAGGAGCTGAGCTGACACAGTCCCAGAGGCTATGTTATAATCAATAGGATGTTTACCCAAAGTAAACAGGAAATTCTGAAGCACAGCAAGAAAATGGTAGAGGAAGTCAAAAAGTCATGTCAAGATTCTGGTTTGAAAGGCAAGGCAAAATCAGGAACAGAAAGATAAGAAGCGAAGTCAGACATAATACTATAGAGGAAACTCTTGAAGTTCAGAGAGGCAGAGAAAGGGCAAACTGCAGGAGAATGGTGTGGGGGGCTGGCTTAGGGGGCTGCTGGCTGTGTGACATACAGTCTTAAAGCACTGGGCAGATCACATATACCATAATCACATCACTTCCCTCCAAGATGTAGACCCTACAGATCAACCACTTTTACTGCAGCATCTCTTTTTCTGGTCATTCCAAGCAAGAATTTTATAAAAGCATATGAGGAGAAACCTGTGATAAATCATTTTGCAGTGGAGAGTCACCATTTTGCCTCCTCCTGCTGCCTTGTTTTATGTAAATCATTTGTCACATAGAGTGTTAAATAAGAAAAAATTAAGGCAATTACTGTAAAATACTTTGCTTTGGAGCCTGATAGCTTTGTTTGAATATCTGCTTGGTTATTTGCCGTGTGTGTGTGTGTGTGTGTGTGTGTGTGTGTGTGTGTGTGTGTGTGTATCTTACCTAACCTCAGTGTGCCTCAATTTCCTCATCTGTAAAATGGGGTTGATAGAACCTAGTTAACAATATAGTTTTGAAGATTATAAAACACTTAACCATGACTGGCACATAATAAAGCCTTCATAATAACTAGCTATTATGTTAGTTTGGTTGTCATTCTTTTTATACTTTTTATAAACATTATATTATTTCTATATTCCAATATGCTTATGAGACTGATAAGTAGATTTTTACTACAAGTTTATATGAACAGCTTGAGGATTGGGGAAAATAAAATTTTCTCAAGAATATGTATCTGATGAGTGGCGAAGATGAATGCCAGGCTGTGGATTCCAGGGCTGATGTGCATTAGCTGAGACCATCCAGTCTCCATACTGCCTTCCCACTGCCCTACTTTGTTGTTATGTCAAAATCTCCTTTGAAGGATGGCCAAATAGTTTTCTCTTGGGACTAGAGGAAGTGGAATAATCTTGACTTTAGAAGGGTTTGGAAAGAAATACCTGTATGTTAACCACTTCTTGTGCCTCCCTTTTGATTCCAGACATTCCTGCTCTAACCAGCTATCTGAAGGTGAGACCTAACAGCACCTTGGCTCACGTGCATCGAGTACATCTGCCTTTCTATCTGAGGGTTTCTCTGAGATATTGAAGGTACCCACTTTGGTAAACAAAATTTGGGAATTTTGGAATTCTGAGAGTGTTTACATACCATAAAGTAAACCTTGTCAGAAAGCAATGAGAACAAATGGATCACTGCTTCCTCTTCTATCCCCCAGGTGGACCATTTGGAAGTGTATTCAATGGGTTCCTCAAAGGTGCTGGCAGACTGAACTCCAACAGCCCACTCAAGAGGCAAGACCAATTTAAGAGTTTTCTGTTCCCTCTCTCACTCTTTTCTGTCTCCCATTCTGTTCACTTTCCAATATAAAGAAACATCATGTGAGTCCTTAGCATAGGCTCTGCTCTCCAAGGGGAGCCAGAATCCAGCATCCCTACCCCCCCCCCAAGTAAGAGTGATCTTCTCTCATTGGGAACTGAACTACTCTTTTGACTTGGAGGACTTGAGGCATTCTAATCCAATATTCATATTAGCTTTCCTGCTGCTCCAATAGTAGTGTTGATCTTGTGTTCTGGTGTTGAGTTTCTGCCTTGTGGAAGCCATTTGCTCAGCCGTTTAATAAACGTTTGTCATGCTATATCTAACATGGGCTTGACCTGGGGATTGAGAGAAGATACAATTATCTATTCATGTAGACTAGAAGAAGGAGTGAAGGGACATATGTGCAGATAAATTGTTTTCTGAAATCAGAAATCATGTATTCTTCCATATATATTCTTGTCATATTAGTATGGAAGGATTTTCTTCCTCCAACTAAGGTCCTCAAGGCAGTGTCTCTCCATAGGTCTTCAGGTAAACCACTTGTTCCTCTAAGACAGTGGTTCTCCCAAATCACCTTGAGGGCTTGTTAGAATAGATTCCCTGGCACACCCTCAGAATTTCTGATTCAGTAGGTGTGGGTTAGGGCCCATGAATTTTCACTTTTAACAAGTTCCCTGGTGATCCCATACTGTTATTCCTGGACCACACTTTGAGAACCAACCTGAGATGGAAGGACCATTGAATGCTCTTGTCTCAAAGCATCCGAGAGGAATTCTTGCATCAGTGCTGTATTTAGAATCTTGAAAAGATTGAGGGAGGCCATAAACTTTATTCTCCTGATGCTCACAAAGAAAGACCCTTGAGACCCATGAATGTTCCTACCTTGAAGTCTTTGCCCACACCTCTTTCTCATTCTTACAGCCAGAGTTCATGTGCTTCATTCTCACATTGACCTGGAAAAATTCCATTCGCAATAACAATCAATATCAAATATCCCTGAAGTCTTTCTCAGAATTCTTCTAACTCTAGGCAAATTTAAGTACATAATCTCTATGACCACCACCCTCTCCTATGCCTTGACTCTGTCAGGAAGTTTGTGGAAAACTCTGAAATGAGCAAGAAAACATTACTGTGTGTCCTATCTAGCTTACTATCAGTTATCTCCCTCTTTCATTATTTTGGAGCTATTTTACAACCGTGGAAAATGTGGAAAGCTGCAAATGATGCAAATGATTCTTGTCCAGAGAAATGCAAATTAATTGTATCTGGTGGAATGCACTTGATTATTGCCCTATGGATAGACCTGTTATTTATTTGCAAATTTATTTCAGATATGTGTGTGTGTGTGTGTATTTGTATACACACAGGCATATCTATCTATCTATATATATCTATATATATCTTTAAAAAATTTTTTTATTATTTTTTAATGTATATGTCTTTGAATTCTCCTTTGAATCAGCTATAACATCTTGCTAGTTCTGTCATTAATTAATGAGTTAAATATAATTTTTAAATTATATATAATATATATGTTTATATTTGGCACATGTTCTTTTTCTATCTGTATGAACATCATGATTACACTATCTTTTAAAAATAATCCTTTAACAACTCTATCAGCCATTATATTGAATGGCTCATCTAGTGGCTCATCTGTGCCTACAAGCACCTCTGCCACCACCTTACTATGAATTCCCAGAATTCAAAGGCCTTTTTTATATTAGATTCTAATACAGTGTTTATTGTGGGTGCTCAATAACTCTTTCTTGGGTAAATAAAAACATGTGACTTTAGGACAGAAGATATATTGTCATGCAGAAAAGGAGGTAAAGGGTTTTCCAGGCCGATGGAAAGAATAACAAAAAAAACCCCAAACATGAAATAGTGCTAGAAGATGAAGGGCTATGGCAGAAAATGAAAAAGGCAGGCAGAATTCAGTTCTTAAAGGTCTGTTCCTGAGGGACCACTGAAGGCTCTCAGATAATCAAATTTGCATTTGAAATTGGTCCCTCTTTCTGCCACAAGGAGTTTAGATTTGAAGGATAGAAGCCTGGAGACAGGCAAATCCACTGAGAAAACTTATCTCCCAGCTGTAGGAACCCAGTTATTTTGAATGGTCTCCTCTTGTATCTCTTGGTTGCCCAGGATGGAGTAATTTGGGGTACTAAAATCCTGGTTCCATGGGTGTGTGACTGTCCTCAAATATCTATAGATGGGAGCCATCTGCCTATGTCTTTGCAGATGGCTTCCTTATTGTGTGTTAGATTGTGAGAACATCCTGGTGTTATAGCTGGATCCTCATGGAGGTCACTGATTGCCTGGCCACACATCTGCTACTCATCACTTCATTTTTTGATCACTTTGTTCTCTCTACAAAACTGGCCTTATGTCCTCAACATTGGTCTCATCTCTGTTCAACTCAAGTTCAGACCTTGACCCCTTCTGTTAGTTTGGTTCTGCATTATGTTATACAGTATCCAACCAAGTCCATATTTAAAGAACTCTCATTTTCAAAATGTGATTAACAATGTTGAACTAAGTTCATCATAGGGATGTGGTGTGGATCAAATGAAATAACTAGATATCAAATTGTACTTAAATCTATTAAGTTCTATACAAGTTTAAGGTCTTATTGTGAGGAATAACATTTAAAAACCAGATGCAGTGACAGTAATTTAAGTGGTACTTGGTATATTGACTGAAAGTGTGCATCTGAAAGAATAAAATGAAGCAGGATGGAAAGTCACTGTTTTTCCTTTTGAAAGAGAAAAATAACATAACTGAATTAGATTGGTTGCTGAAAATTATCTAAGCAATTTTTACTTCTATTATGGTTTTATCTTCTCAGAAAGTGAATTCTATTATTTTGCTATTATGAGCAAAGATGGCAAAATAAGAGCAAAATTTATCCAAATGTATTTAAAACTTAAAAATTTTCTATTTTCTATATCACATCATACTTATACATAAGACCAAAAATTAATATTTTCAATGACATATGCTAGTGCTTTATATGGGCACTACTCCAAATTTTGTAGTCATGTAAAAGATGCAAAATACCTATTTGTTCATGTGTACCATATCAGTGTATTTCTCCTTAAGATAAGGTTTTCCTTATTTTATTTTTCATCCCTGAAATTGGGTTTTCTGAGGCTTGAGTTTTACTCCTAAAATGGGTGCATAGTACTTCAAAAAAGGTGATATAAAAAAGAAAAAAAATAAGATTTTTTTTACTTTGGTAAAATAGATATCTTCCAGGAAATATTTCACTAACCTTTTGGTTTGTCTTGCTAAGTTACTGAAATCAATAAAACTACATTTCTGAGGAATTCATATATCATGATGTTCAGGTAACACAACTATAATTTTTTTTCGTTGAATTCAATAAAAAAAAAAGTACCACAAATCAGCCCTACTGGCAGAAAGTTTATTGAGGAGAGGAAAGATAAGGGGGCAGACTTGTGACTAATATGGACTTTGGTGATAAAAGAGGAAGAGTGAGAGAGAGAAAGAGACAAAGAATAGAAATACAAATTTTACCTGGGCTGGGATAGTAACTGGCAAATTTCCATCTAATGTGAATAGAAAAATCAACATAAATTTACATGTTTCATGTAATCAGTGAAAACAGAGAACTTAAACTGTAGACAGGAATATTAAAAGCAAAGAAACAACCAGCCACATCTGGATCCGACTTGCTGTTATTCAAAATGATCGTGAAGATGGTTTTGTTTTTTTCTTCTATTGGCGGGGAGAGGAGATATAGTTGGAAATGAGCAAAGATAACAAAAAGTGTCTATAATTTAATAATGATAACTATAGAGATGATGAAAAAGCTTCATTTTTTGGAAGGCTTTTTTTTTTTTCCCTCTCCTATTGGTACCAGAAAGACAAGCTAAGGCACAGTTATTATGGCTGCATTTTGCTGATTCAGAGATTGAAGCAGAAAATTAAAAAATTCCTCTCTAAGAAGTTTGTTTTTATGTACTGCTTGAATTTACAATTTGTGAAAAACTTCAGGGTTCTCTTGTAACTTCTAGGAGATTTAGAAAGCACCCCTACCTATATTCTCATACTTTACTATTGTTGATTTGAACTTGAAGTTTATACATTACTAGATAAGAACCAGGCATTGAGGAGATACCCTAAAATAATTTTGTATTTTGAGAATTTGAATTTGAGCATTCTATATTGTTCTTTTCCTAATTCAGTTTTGCCTAGGCTTTGAAAAAGTTAGCTTAGTTATTAACTCGTTTACTCTCTGTCAAATAGGAAACAATGCGTAAGGTCTCTCTATATATCTGGCATAATGGAAGTAAAAGTCTTTAAGTTCATTTACCTTGTTGAATCCAGTTATCTGTTATGGTTGAAAACCCATATAATATGTAAAGGATAGAAGATCTGCGAAAAGAGAACATTGTATTTGCTTCCCCCCCAAATTCCCATCTTAAATCACCATTGAAGACAGCTACAAATCCTGAAATGAATAAATATGCTAACAGTGATCCACAGTGCCCTTCCATTTTTAGCAGTTCTACTTTAGTAGATGTTGCAAAAAAAGTTAAATGGAAATAATTTTGTTTTCTCTTAAAATGACTAACGGTCACAGAAAATAGTTCCCAGACGGCGGTCTGCAAGCCAGGAAGAGAAACCTCACTAGAACTCAACCAGCTGGGTTGCCCACATTTTGCAAAGAGGAACTCACATTTGGAGTCCAAGAAGTACTTACCAGAAATATATTTAAATCTATTACCAAATCTTTTAGTGCTGAAAATAATGAGTCTGTGTCCACCTCGGCTCTTTTAACATATTAAATTGTACTTCTGGACTTTTAAAGAAGACATATTTATAGTACTACATAGACACAGAGCACCATTTCTCTAAGGGAAAAAAATAAGATCTTTACTCATATTTGAGTACCATTTTTCCCTTAGAAATTATAAAACACTGTCTGTCACGTAGTAAAAAGGCCAATCCTTGATAATTATATATTTTAAAATGGGCCTGGCAGAAGGACATAAGGTAGGATTATACTGAAAAAAATATTGTAGGATCATGTAGCATACATAAAAATCTATAAAAATAAATATTATATTTGTCTGCTTTGGGCCAAAGGCAGTAGATTTTGAAGAAAAACACATCTTCACATCCTTACACACTGAATATTTAAATGACTTCTATATTTATCATGTTTTTCTTTTCTTTATAAGATATTTTATTCAGCACCTAATTGAAATGAGTAGATATATTAGAGAATTTATCAGTATTCAAAGAGAAGTAAATAGTCAAAATGCTTTCCTTCTCAGAGTTTACAAACTGAGAAAAGTAATGCAATTAAATAAATGTTAATTAACCACACTATTCATTAATCACAAGACTCTGTGAGAGGCACTAATGACTAAAAATAATTTTAAAAGATTCAGAAATAAATGGATCATTTCTCTCCTTGGTACCCTATGCTGATTTCTTTCATAGCGCAAAATTGAGATGGCCTGTTGCCCGTTGTGTTAGTTCAGGTTGTTGTGTCGCACGTGTAATAAGCTAGGTGATTGTAAATGGCAGAAATTTATTTCTTGCAGTTTTGGAGGCTGGATGTCCAAGATCAATGTGCCAGCATGGCTGAGTTCTGGTGACAGCCCTGTGCCAGGTTGCAGATTAGCCTACTTCTTGCTGTGTCCCCACATAGTAGTTGATCGGGTGAGGTGAAGGAGTTCCCTGCAATCCCTTTTATAAGGGCCCTAATCTCCCTCAAGAGCTCTCTCCCCTTAAAATAACCTAGTCACCTGCTCAAGGCTGCACTTCCTAATACCATCACCTTGGGAGTTAAGATGTCAGCATATGAGTTTTGGGAGCACACATACATTCAGTCTGTAACACCTGTTTCCTCTATTATACAAATAGCCCATCACAGGGTAAAACCTAGTACTTTCTCATTACAATTGGTACATCAACACAAGGATTAAATTGGCAAGACAGACTTAAGTGATTTACATACTTACCCAATAAAAAATGTTGCCAGTTATATGCAAACAATGAATCATGGAACGGTACATCAAAAACTAATGATGAACTGTATGGTGACTAACATAACATAATAAAAAAATTATTTAAAAAATTCTGCCAGCAATAGAAAGAATAAAGCAAAAAAGCAGCATAAATACAACATTCTTCTCTAGAATGACAAAAACCCATCAGACATAGCTTCTATATAATGTTTCTTTCCCTGGATCAAGATTTGGCTTTGAAGTAGCATCAACAATATGTATAAAACATTGTTCTCAGGGAATCTATCTGAGATTGGGGCTTCTCAGTATTTATTCTCTCTTAGTCACACACAGAGAAAAAAATCTGCCTGATTACTTCCTATTCTCCGCCCAACCATAGCCCACAACTCCATAAATTCCAAGTTTATTTATCACAAGAAATATGGATGTTCAAGTACCTACTACTAAAAATATTTTAAAGATATGTTCCCTGCTACTGAACCAACTAGACTAGTAGACTGCTTACCAGAAGGTCTGGGTGAGGGTCAAACATTACAGGCACTGTAAACCATTCCCTTCCCAGGAGGTATTATGATTGATTTTTTTTTTAAAGAAAGTCTTCTGTAAATAGATATTGATTCTTGTTTGACTTCTCCTTTATTTTTTTTTCTTGTTATTTCTGCTATGAGTGTTTCTTTGCAAAAGTCTCAATGCCCCCGTTTTCTCCTGGATGCTATGTGGAACAGAAACATTTATTAACAGTTATTTTCCTTGGTTTACTTTACTATCTGTGTTACTTAAGAGATAAGAATAGAGATGTTTCTCTGCCATTTGTACTGGTCTATGAATTCCTTATACTGCATAACTGCATTCCCCAAATCTTAGTGGCTTCCAAAACTCTTTTTTGTTCTCATTGCCTGACAACTGATGGTCAGCTGGGACTCTGAGGAGTTTGGAAGTGCTTGGTCAGTTTGCTGTACTATACACCTCTTCTCATTTTGGAGTCCAGGCTGAAGAACTTACTACTCTCTGGGACTTGCTGTACTCCTGGGAGGAAGTAAGTACAAGAGGTTACCAGCCAAGCCATACCAAACATTTAAACTTTCTGCTTGGATATGGCAAATGTCATGTCTCCTCACATCTGCATGGACGAGACCAAAGTCAGGATGACAAGGAAGCAAATTAAGGATAGGGGAGTGAACAAATAACTATAAATAACTATGGTCTAATAAATATTAGAGTTTCCAGCCCTTAAGATCTCATATAACTTAAGTTTGCTTATTTCATTTCACATGGCAATTTATCCTTGCATCCCTTTCTAAATTTTGAGCCCTACTTTTTTTAAAAAAAGATTTAATTTATTTGACAGAGAGAGACACAGAGAGAGAGGGAACACAAGCAGGGAGAGTAGGAGAGGGAGAAGCAGGCTTCCGGTGGAGCAGGGAGCCCAATGCAGGGCTCGATCCCAGGACCCTGGGATCATGACCTGAGCCGAAGGCAGATGCTTCACGACTAAGCCACCCAGGCGCCCCATTATATACTTTTGAATATATAATACTTATTAATGTGTGTTGTAAGTCAAGAGGTTATCAGCGGCAGAGGCTTTGAATTATCTGTTCATCCTCTTGCAGAGAAGGTAGTAATACAGATATGCATTTTACACCTCTCTTAGGAGGTATAAAGAACTATAATTTTGGTTTTAAAATTTTCTTTCCTCTATTCCTCTTATTGCATATATATATATAATTTAACAATTTCAGTGAAAAAATAGTGTACATACAGAAGTACACACAAAAATGTACAACTCAATGGAATTTTGTTAATTGAGCATAACCATGCAATCACAGTGTGGATCAAGAAATGGAACATTACCAGCATGCCAGAGCTCACTCTTTCCCTGGACTCTATGAAGAATCATCTTCTTGATGGCTAACTCACCAGAATAGTTCTCCTTTTTTTTTTTTTTAAAGATTTTTTATTTATTTGACAGAGAGAGACACAATGAGAGAGGGAACACAAGCAGGGAGAGTGGGAGAGGGAGAAGCAGGCTTCCCCTGGAGCAGGAAGCCTGATGCGGGGCTTGATCCCAGGACACTGGGATCATGACCTGAGCCGAAGGCAGACTCTTAACGACTGAGCCACCCAGGCGCCCCTCCTTTTTTTTTTTTTAAGATTTTATTTATTTATTTGACAGAGAGAGACACGATGAGAGAGGGAACACAAACAGGGGGAGTGGGAGAGGGAGAAGCAGTCTTCCCACAGAGCGGTAAGCCTGATGCGGTGCTCGATCCCAGGACTCGGACCTGAGCTGAAGGCAGATGCTTAATGACTGAGCCACCCAGGCCACCCCCAGAATAGTTCTCCTTACTTTCAATTTTGTATAAATGGTATTACACCATACACAGTTACACAGTGGCTTCTCTCAATATCAGGTTGTGAGATCCATCCATTCATTCTCATTATTGATTCATTATGCATTGTTTGAACACACCATAACTTGTTTATCCATTCTATTGTTGATGAATACTTCTCCTTTTTACAGTTGCTTGGTTATAAAATGGTGCTTTTATGGACATTATTATATATTGTTTCCTTGAACATATGCATGTTTTTCTGTTGTGTTTTCACCTAAGAATGGAATTGCTGGGTCAAAAGATATGCTTGTGTTCAGTTTAATAGATAAGCCGATTACTTTTAGAGAGTGTTTAGACCAGTTTACACTATCTCCAACAAGATATGGAAGTTCCAATTTCTCCACATACTGATCACACATTCTTTTTTATTTTTATTTTACATTTCTTAAATTTTATTGTTATGTTAATCACCATACATTACATCATTAGTTTTTGATGTATTGTTCCATGATTCATTGTTTGCATATAACATCCAGTGCTCCATTCAGTATGTTCCCTCTTAATACCCATCACCAGGTTAACTCATCCCCCTCCCCCCTCCCCTCTAGAACCCTCAGTTTGTTTCTCAGAATCCATCATCTCTCATCGTTCATCTCCCCCTCCGATTCCCCCCCTTCATTTTTCCGTCCTACTATCTTTTTTTTTAACATATAATGAATCACAGACCTGTACCTCATCACACATTCTTTTGCCTTTTACATTTTAGCAATACTGGTGTGTATGTCATGGTATCAATTTGTGGCTTTAATTTGCATTGCCCTGAAGACAACTTGAATGACCTTTTATATGTTTATTGGCCTTTTGGATATTCTTTTCCTTTCTATGTGAACAAGCTATGTAAGTCTTACGCTCATTTAAAAAAAAAGATTTATTGAGGTATGGCTGAAATACAGTACACTGAACATATTTAAGTGTACAATTTTATAAGTTTTTACATATGTGTACATCCATGTAAGCACCACCACAATTGAATCAACATTTCCATCACCCCCCAAAATGCCATTTCTCCTTTAAAGCCCCCTCCCTCCTTCCCCTCTTTCTTCACCTCTCTCCCCATCACTGTCTCATTGCCCCATACTCAGCTTCAACTTCTGTGCATCCCTTAGCTCTAAAATATCTTTTTAGTTGATCCTTGGATATCCTTGCTTCTGGTTCTTGTTTCTTCAGTCTATTTCTATTCACAGTCCCGAACTTCCATATTAATTTAATGTGAATGTGGAGAAATGATAGCTATGACTCAGGTGGGATCAGAAATTATGTAAGCCAACTAATCAAACTTGAGATACAATCACTTAATTGGGCTGTTCTGCATTACCCAATCTGGCAACATCCTGGGGTGTGTTAGTATAATATTTTTAGTTCAAAAGTATCCAAGGTGGTGCCATTCAATTCCTTGTATCCAGGGGGTCAGGGCATCCTTAGGGGCCAACCTACCCCTGAAACCCTTGGGAGTAATCATATCTCATGTTAAATATAGGTTCTTAATAACACAATTAGAGGTTGTGTTATTTTAGGCAAGTTACTTAACATCCGAAGGCCCCTATTTCCTCAATAAAATAATACAAAATCATGACGACTTTAACAACCTCACAGAGTGGTTATCAAGCATAGAGTAAGCAGTAAATCCTTATAAAATGTAACATTTTTATTATCTCACTCTATTTTTGAAAGTATACATTTTTTACTCTATCAACCACATAATTTATCCTGAATAAGAATATAGTTGAACATTGTTATTAATCTAGTTCTTTTCAATATGTTTTTTGAATTCTTATGAAATACATTTGCTTTCTGAAAATACCTCCCATTGGTTTGTATAGTGTTAAATTTTTTTAAAAAAATGAAAATCTTAAATTTATGATCAGGTCTTAAGGGGATAGGGTATTCTTTTATAAGAAATCTTACAAATTTTTCATCATGGAGATTACTACAACCCCTTGCAGGTGCTGCCTGTTGGTTAAGGGATATATTGGAAAATACTCATTTCTCTCTGATAAAGAGTAGCAGGAAATACTTTGTAAATAGTTGAGAGATATGCTGGGTCTATTAATCAGGTTGCTTATGAATCCTCACAGATATCTGAACGTCATATGTATTCTCTAGCTTTGACTTCTTAACATACATGGAAGGATACTTGGGTTGGCACAAAAGGATGACAACACCACTTAACTATTATTTTAAAATTCTGAAAAATAAAACTCATTAATTCATGTATTTTAAGTATAATTCTCACATCAAAATTAGGTTAGTAGAGAAAAGAAATATCCTGGCTTTATGAGGATTAAATGAAATAATATATACAAAGCCCAATGACTTGCATAAGTGTTCAATAAATGGTATCTATTTTATCCTTGGGAATAATTGTATATAATTATCAAATTTTTCACATCTGCTAAAATGGCCTTTCTTCTGAAAATCAGGTTAAATTGTTTTTAACCTCATTCCACATACCATGAGAACCAATCAGGTCTCTTTAATGGCAGGGCAATTTATCTGATGATGGCTATGATTATAAAAGGATGCAAAACCATGCTTTTCCAGAATGCACTGTGTGATAGTTACTGAAATAAGGAGCTTTATAGTCTCACTTCAAGTTAGATGAGCACCTTTTATAGGTGAATACTTACTTGCCTATCTATCCATGCAAAATGTGTGGTTATTTGGTTATATATTCATTTTGCATCTCAGGGAAGGTATTGTATAAAACAAATCACTGCAAAAATGTTAGAGTATGGGTCTGGGGACACTGTGGCATAGCACACTTTATTATGTGAGGAGGTCTTATGTGAGGTGGCACTCATAGACTTTGATTATATTTTGTATCTTGATGACAATTTGTGATGTTCACATTGGTTCAGAATAGGAAAACTAGGAGTTTTATTTCATAACATATGTTTGGTGTCATGTACTTTTTTTCTTTTCTTTTTCCCAGACTGATAACATTTCTAATGGTTCCAAGTTTTCTCTCTGGAATCTCAAGATATTAAATTGGGACATTGTAAATGGGGCCTTTTTACATCTCTTTAAAATTGGTTATCCTGATTTCTAGGTTATTTCTGACTTCATAGAGCACTTAATCCTTTGTTGGTGATAGGTAGGTCCTGGAAGACATAAAAAGAATAAGGCCAGTGTATTAGTTGGTCACACCAACTTCTATAAACTGTGTGACTTAAACAGTAGAAATGTATGGTCTCATAGTTCTGAAATGACACAGATCTGGGTGACACCAAGGTCAAGGTGTCATTGGGTTAGCTTTCTCTGAGGACAATGAGAGACAGTTCATTGCATATCTCTCGCCTAGCTTCTGGTGGTTTGCTGGCCATCTTTGGCATTTCTTAGCTTGTAGAATTATCACTTCAATCTTTGTCTTCATCCTAGCATGGCATTCTCCTTGTGTGCATGTCTGTCTCCAAATTTTCCCTTTTTATAAGGACACCAGTCATACTGGATAAGAGCTCACCCTATGAATATAAATACATATATATACATATACATAAATACACATATATATACATACACATGAATATGAAGATATGTGTTTATACATACACATACACACATACATACATGGATATATATACATATATATACATATACATACATATATATACATAGCTCACCCTATAAATATATTTATATACATATATATATGTATACATATTTTTTTGTGGTGCCATATTCTGAGGTGCTGGGTTTTGGGACATGTGAATTTGGTGAAGGGAGTACAATTCAACTATAACTAGTCACATAGTTCAGATTTTCAAAGCACATAATTATAGACTAGCATAATTCATAATTATAGTCTAGCATGAAAGGGCAAATAGACTCTCTCCTTGTTTAGGTGTGTAGGAATGGGGATGGAAAGAGCTCATTAAGCAATTAGAATCCCAGGATTTCTAAGTAGGATTTATATTGGGATTACAGGAAGGCAACATGCTATTTATTAAATAATATAAATGATAAATCTCAGTCCAACTGTACTAGGAAAATGCTAACATAATTTAGGTACCAAAGGATATGTCATCCTCTGTTGACTTTTATTTTTGCCATTCCTTAAAAATTTTTAAAAAATTTCTCTTCTCGCTTTTCTTTTCTCTCTTCTTTCACTTTTTATTTTTGTCTCTCTTAATTACCTAAAATTGTTATAACAATGTGGCCAGTATCAAGATAAGCATACTGTTTTCTTCACTTAAATTACTTTGAGGAATAATAAGCAAATGGAGATTGGAGATAAATGTCATTTGGGGAGAAATTCCTGGGTACATTATAGAAAACAAACACACAAAGCAAAACAAAGCAAAAATATCCAGCAAACAACCTAAGTCCCTTCTACCACACTGCATCTGTGAAAAATCTCACTATCCTCCTCAGTTGGTGGGTGTGTGAGAAGTGGGAATAAAAAGAGGAAGGGGAGATGACATCTGTGTTTGTGTCTTTCTAGGTGTTTGCTGTTAGTTTGTGACTCATTGCTTCATGCTTTCTTAGCAGAGGCAATTTCACACTTTTCTGGAGGGATTTCCGCTGAGCTGTAGGGTTAGTTATCATTGTAACCCTCTGTTTGTGCCAAGTGTTACCTTAACAAGCAATCCAATCAGAATTATTGTTTTCTGAAGAAAAAACTTTATTCAGAGAAATCATCTCTGATGCTCATTCTGCCTGTTTGAGAAAAACAGATGCCAACTAAGCCATGAATTACAGCAGAACACACACTTCCCTCCTCCTTGCCATCTTATCTTTAATGTGCAGGCTTAGCATTTAACACAACCTCAGGATGCACTTTAGATTCTGTCCCTAGTAATAAAGCAGCAACACTTTTAATAACCATGACAAGCAAGATGAACTGCCTTTGCCACTGCAGTCATTTGGCCATTTGGCTTCTGTAGGGTTCAGATGAGCCTGGTCTCTTGAGCTCCTGCATAGTGAAGAATTGCTCTGCAAATATGGAGGTCTCACATCTGATGATAATGCAGTGGTGTGTAGGATATAGTCAAGGATATGTGCATGGACGAAGGAGAATCCTTCCATTAGAGATGCCTAGTATTGTTAGACGTTCAGACAGAAAGCAAGAGAAATAGAGACAGATTGTTATGAAGACAATGGGGGAACGTCTCATAAAAGCTCTTAGAAATAACTTAATCTCTAGCATGATATAAGATAAAGTTATATCTCTTTTTAAATTTGGAAAGAATAGCTCGGTTTTGCTATGCTGAGATATTTATAGATATTTATATATATCTCATATATTTCAAAATATGTATAAAAATAAGAAAAGAGTGTTTAATGAAGTGTAAAATGTTTGCCCAAACTTGCAAACACAATCAGATAGGGATGCCTGGGTGGCTCAGTTGGTTAAGTGTCTGCCTTCAGCTCAGGTCATGATCCCAGGGTCCTGGGATTGACCCGGCATCGGGCTCCCTGCTCAGCGGGCAGCAGGCTTCTCCCTCTACCTGCTCTGCCTGCTGCTCTCCCTGCTTTGTGCTCTCTCTCTTTCTGACAAATAAATAAAATCTTAAAAAGAAAAATAACAATCAGATAACCCTGGTTAGGACAACAAGGGGGAGCTATCCACCTAGGATTGGGAATTAATTTATAAATAAGTTACCCCAGGGAACCATTATAGAGGGTCAAGGCAACCTTTGTTAACTTTTGTTAACAACCTTTGTTAACGTAGGTTGTTTTAGGGTAGATGCCAATCGACTAGGATTTCTGCCTATAAATGTGAGAATTTGTTTAAATTAAAAATAAATTTACAGAGCAGTAATTCCTGTTATATAGAAATAAAACTAATGAACAATCAAATGTAAAAAATCTAAAAGAATCCAGTAGAACAGGGTTTCTTCATTTCACTAAGAATACTTTGGGGGCCCACAGAAGTGTTTAGGGTCTATGAAACTTCTGGAATTGCCTGAAATGTTATATATATATATATATATATATATTATATATATATATATATATAATATATATATATATATATAATCCCACACCTACCACCACCTCTAATCATGCTCCAAAAAACATGTAGTCAGCAAGAAGTGTTGGCAAGGATGTGGAGAAAAAGGAATACTTGTTCACTGTTGGTGGGAATACAAACTGAGGCAGCCACCGTGGAAAACAGTATGGGGATTCCTCAAAACATTATAAATAGAACCATTCTATGACTCAGCAATCACACTACTGGGTATTTATCCAAAGGATACAAAAATACTAATTCAAATGGATACATGCACCCCAATGTTTATAGCAGCTTTATTTATAATAACCAATATATGGAAGCAACCCAAGTGTCCATCGATAGATGAATGGATAAAAAAGATGTGGTACGTATATACAATGGAATATTACTCAGCCATAAAAAGAATCAAATCTTGCCATTTGTAACAACATGGGTGGAGCTAGAGAGTATTATGCTAAGTGAAATAAGTCAGTCAGAGAAAGACAAGACCATATGATGTCACTCATATGTGGAATTTAAGAAACAAAACAAATGAACAAAATGGAAAAAGAGAGAGAGATAGAAAAACCAAGAAATAGACTCTTAATTGTAGAGAACAAACTGATGGGTACCAGAGGGGAGCGGGGGAGGATGGGTGAAATAGGTGGTGGGGATTATGGAGTGCACTTGCTGTGACTGAGCTGGATGATGTATAGAAGTGTTAAATCACTATATAGTGCACTTGAAACTAGTATAACACTGCATGTTGACTAACTGGAATTAAAATAAAAACTTAAAAAGCCCAAGTTCTACATTTCAAACAACAACAAAAACCAACAAAAAAACAACCATGTAGCCAAAATTAGGAAGACGTTTAGCACTTAGTTTGAGAAACCCATATGTTATGATATAGCCTTTGGGGTAACATAACTGTACTCAATCCAAAGCATATTGTGAATGAATGGAATGAAATGATTCATAATAAACCCAGTTATACAGAGATGTTTCAAAGAGGAGAAAAATCTTTGGCTACTTCCATTCTTCCCTTTTTCATTACAAAAAATAAGGATTAGATTTTATAGAGTTTCTCTTCCTGATTTATCACATGTAGGTTTGTCAGTCTATTGTTCAATGTTTATGATGGGAGGCTTTTAATCCTAAATCATTTCCTTTTTTAAAATTTTATTTTATTCTATTTATTGTTATTATGTTCAGTTAGCCAACATATAGTACATCATTAGTTTCTGATGTGGTGTTCAATGATTCATTAGCTGTGTATAACACCCAGTGCTCATCACAACACATGCCCTCCTTAATATCCTTTTATATATACTCTATTGGATGCATTCATTGGCTTGGCCCTTACTACTCCTGAGCTGAGATACTCTTGGATGCCCTACTGGTACTGCAGAATATTTTTTCTAGTCTAAGGAGGTTGTGGGTAATTATTCAAAGACACATTGGAAACTTTCAAAGTAGGAGCTAAATGCCACTCAAAGGATTGCTCAAAAAAGAAACTCAGTTGTTACCCCTAGACCATCCCATCACCAGTGTATTATGCTGTAGACATTTAGGGCACTAACAGAATTTCATCTTTTTTCTTCACGACACTGAACTTGTACCTTTTAGGGAGTCTGACTCTATCTCAGCTAAGGCAAGAATTCTAGTTTTCTTGCCCAATATTTGCTTCCTGACCTTTAAGTCACATCAGCTCTTTTCTGATACCTAAAAAAAGGTGAAAGAATGGCATCTGGTTGATTATTCTGGGAGATTTAAACAGTTCTATTTTACTGGAAGTTCTTGTTCTCTGAGGAACCATGGCTTGAAAGGTGGACCAAGGTCCCTGCTAATGAAGCCCCAGTGACTGAGAACTCTACTCTCTAGTAGTGAGCTGACACCTGCAAAGATAATATGCTTTAAGATGCCATCTTGTCCTCTTTCAATTAATTTCCTAGTAGGTTGGCTTAATGGGAAAATAAATAAATAAATCTAATTTCTCACCTCCCTTCTTTTCTACCTGAAATAAATAAATAGTCTTACTTAAAAATAGTTAAAATATTTTCTACTCTCATGTACTAAAATGGTTTGCTCTTTGGGATTGCTGGCAACTCTAAGAACTGTGATGTGGAAGAAGCCAGCACTCAACTGGCAGATCTACTCACTGGTGTATCATTTTCAGTCTAGCTCTTTGGAACATTAGGCATCTGTCTCATCTTTTCTTGCAGAATGTAGATTCCTTGAATAGAGATCCCAAATAACAACCCATTTATGTTGCCCCAACTTCGGGGTATTGTGGGTACCTTAGGTATATAGGATGTGTCTGTTAAGGTAGTGGTTCAAAGTGAAGCCAGAGATTGTTGTAATTTACCTTTCCCTCCCATCTCCTGCCTGCCCAGTTCTTTCCCAGTTCTCCATGATGATGTCTGTCATCTCCCAGACCTCTCCCAGTGCTTGAATAAATAATAAAATACCATGTATTTTATGTGGCCTCATAAAATATTGAGCATGGAGTGATCTAAAGGTGGTTATTTCAGTGTGGCTATCTAAAACGTCACCTAGCAAAAAGGGTAATGGGATCCACATATTTGTACTTAACTAAGATCTGTTTTATCTTCAGACTCCAAGCAGAAAAAGACTCTTCCCACCAAATGCACTTATTTATTTTTTTAACTTTATTATCTTATGTTAGTCACCATACAATACACCATTAGCTTTTGACATAGTGATCCATGATCCATTGTTTTTGTATAACACCCAGTGCTCCATGCAATACGTGCCCTCCTTAATATCCATCACCAGGCTAACCCACCCCCCACCCCCCTCCCCTCTAGAACCCTGTTTGTTTCTCAGAGTCCATAGTCTCTCATGGTTCATCTCTCCCCCCGATTCCCCCCCTTCATTGTTCCCTTCCTTCTCCTAATGTCCTCCATGCTATTCCTTATGTGCCACAAATAAGTGGAACCATATGATAATTGACTTTCTCTGCTTGACTTATTTCACTTAGCATAATCTCCCCCAGTCCCATCCATGTTGATGTAAAAGTTGGGTACTCATCCTTTCCGATGGCTGAGTAATATTCCATTGTATATATGGACAACATCTTTATCCATTCATCTGTTGAAGGGCATCTTGGCTCTTTCCACAGTTTGGCTATTGCAGACATTGCTGCTATGAGCATTGGGGTGCATATGGCCCTTCTTTCCACTACATCTGTGTCTTTACCAAATGCACTTTAAAACATCATTTCATTGGTCAATGAGCCTCAGTACACTGACAAATCCTAGGCTGAGAGACGGCAGCCCCGAAGTCTGAAGAGTGTGGTCTGGTTGCAGAGGGCCATTAGTGTGTAATCCTGAAATAGGCAAGGTCTAAGATATCTCTATGCTAAGACATTGGAACATGAAGCCAAATTCAGACATGCTGATGTGAGCCAAAAAGAGAAGGGCAAACACTCTCGAGTAGATACAGCCTTCACAGAAGAAAGACTCTTCATTTTCAGGCTAAGAGCAGTTTCTGAGTAAGAGCCAGAGACTGCAGAAACTGTAACATGTCTCATGTCCTCCAATGTAACTGTGCATGTTAAATTCTATGCTTTTATTCCAGAGTGAGGGCTTGAAATGTCTGAATAAATCTTTCCTGAGCTTGTCTCAAATTATAACCACACAGTCTCAGTAGATTTCTGAAATAGACAGTTCTTCCCTGACAATTAAAATCAAACATTTTATACTCACAGGAGGCAAAACCATATAAGCTGCCATTAGATATGTTCACATTAAGGAGATTTATTCTGGCTCTGGATTTCATTTGTCACATTTGCATAATGCCAGTGTCTCAACCTGGCTGTGCATTCACCTGCGTAGTCTTTCAAACATACATGGTCCTGGGCAAATCTATAGGATGAGGCCCAAGCATTATTATTAATATTTTTTAAAAACTACAAACAATAACAAAAACCCTTCTCAGATAAAGGAGAGGGTTGATATGCATGATGTAAAACATAGTATTAAATGTTTTACAAAGCCCTTTCATATACCTCAAGCACACACCATTATATATCATTATTATTTGTGTCATTTCTAATGTTACTAATGATAAAGTGACTTCCTGATACTTTCACATTTGCCTGGTAAACATCTCAAATTTTCCCTCCCAAAATGGTTGAACAGGATCTCAAAATCTAGGTGTTTTAGAAACAGTGAATTTCAGATTTTTGGATAGTTATTCACATAGGATATTATTTTTACATTGTAATTCAGGATACATATTGATATCTAAAGTAGTTTCAGGAAATTTTAGGAAATAGTACTTTTTTCATGTGGCATCTGCTTGTTTTATTCTGTTCTCTACTGCATGCCACTCCATTCCACTTCATTCTCTCATTTTTTTTTTTTAAATCACTAACTTAGGCAGTGACTTGCAATTTTAAAATCATTGACCTTTTTCTCCTCTGTATGGTTCTCACTTCTATACACATATTAAGCTATACTAAGTGGATGAATGAGGGAGAGCATAGTTTTAAACCATGACACAAATAAAAACTCAAGCCTGGCAAATAATACCTTCTCTGGACTTATAAATGTGTTGGTGAACTAAATGTTTCCTTTTAACACTTCAGTAGATTTTAGATTTCCCTTTGGGCTATAATGACCAGACAGTAATAAACTCTATGGTGAATGTGGATGCTCATTATCTCCCCAGCCGGGTAGGAGAATACATTTGGTTACTCTTTGAGGATATAATATTTAATCTTTAAGATTATCATTGTGATTCATGTTCACCAGTTGAGGACAATGGGGTATGAGAGCCTGATGAAACAGTGAGATGATAGATTGTCTTATCTGCTCAAGGACATGGTAGAAGTGATTCTCTTAATGCTGTGATTCAGTTTGTTACATAGGTCCCTCGTGTCTCTCTGCCTCAGATCTGTTTTTCCAGAATGTATACATACACATCAGTAAAAAGAGAAGTGCATTACACCAAGCTAAGGCGTATAGACAATTAATTTCAAATTGAAACTCAATATTGGAAAATGACTGGGCAATGGGGCTTGATGCTAACACCAACTCAGATTATGAGGAAAATCATTAAGTAGGAGAAAATATCACTCTATTGAGTTTCAATTGTTCCTCATTAATAATGTGGAGGAAGATGGAAAAGAGATTTTATATTGGGCCACCCCTTAATCCTTCTGTATAGCCTATGGATCACAATGTCCTATTCATTTTATATTTGATAATCCTCTCAAAATCATTCTAACACTGCTTAAAATCTTTTGTAAAATCTTTTGTTGGGTGACATCAGGGATGATGACAGAATAGGAAACACTAGGAATCTGTCTCTACAACTAGAAAACAATTGTTCTGGGAGAAGTTGTCTGAAGTAACAATTATGATATCTGGAGTCTATTTGAATGCCTGCAGCTTTCAGGAGGAAACTTGACTAGTAAATTTCAGTTGATTATGGCCAATTTCAGCCTTTTGTGTGGTCACAGTTGTACCCACCCCCCAACCCCCAGCCTCATGGCAGGCAGCCATGCTGTTCCTAGAATGGCTTGCTGGAGCCAAGATGGGCAATAAGCACCTTGTCCTCCAAATTTGAAGACTGACTGCTGCTTTGGACCACTCAGGTTTGGGTGCACAGGTTGGCTGGCATTGTCTCAAATCTCACTGGCTGAGATGTCCTCCAGGGGATTTAAAAGAACAGCATTTGCTTTTCTTAATTTGTTCCATTTTCTCCTTTTGGGAGTCAGACAATTAAGGATTGGGACATTTCAAAGCAACCACATATATGAGGGCATTTAGAAAGCTACTATGCTTGCCCCTGGAAGGAAGCAGACCTATAAAAGACCCGGGAAGATCTTAGGTTTTCACCTCAGACTAATCCCCAGCACAGAGACACCCTTCAACTATCAAAATGATAGCAACCCTAGAGAAGAGGGAGAAGCTGATTTCTAGAGCTAGCACATTAAAAGATTAAAATGCCTAGTTTTCAATGAAAAAAAATCACAAGGCATACATAGAAACAGGAATATCTGATCCATTCAAAGGAGCAAATGGACAGAAAAGATCTCTGAGGAAGTCCAGATGTTGGGCTTAATAGACAAAGACTTTGAAACGGCTATTTTAAAGATAAAAAGTTAAATGAAGATATGGATGAATACAGGAAAGTCATGCTCCAGGCTCATCTTATATATTTTTTGCCCCAGGCCTAGAATCAGCCCTTTCTCTAAGGAGCATTAGTCCTTTAGGGAATAATGTTAGAAACCAAATTCTTTGTGCTCAGTGTGCTCCTTACTGCTGGGGTGTTGATTATTTTAGGTTGACTCGATTGGCAGAACAAAAACTAAATGGGTTTATACTAACTTCTGTATATACTTTATAAGAATATAAACATGAGTTCATGTAGATGTCTCCAACTTTAATTACTGAAGAGATGATTCTATACTCTTCCCCTTGCTTAGCTGTAAAGTCCCACTCCAATAATAAGAAATCTGGCCCCTACCTTTTGCCATCCATCTACTTAATTGTTCCATTCTAGAATACATGTAAAGCAGAATCAGAATGGTTAATCTTCACCCCCCCTGGGAAACAACCACATCAACTAGAGTATAGTACTTATTATGTATAATTCCTTTTGCCTTTAGTCTTACCAACTCCATTTATTTCCAAGTTTACTTACTTAGGTCAGCATATTTTCTCCTATTCCTTTTCAGTAAGTTTGTTGAATATGTTTTAAAGACAGAGTCTCTTTTTTATCAGAGTTTGCATTTTTTTGCTGGGATCACCCAACCTTCAAAATCATTATGTTTTTTTTTTCAAAATTATTATGTTTTATTTGTATACATTAAGGTTTGTTCTTTGTGCTGTAAAATTCCATGGATTTCATCTTGTACCCCCCATTGCAATATCATAAAGAATAATTTTACTGCCCTAAAAATCCCCTATGCTTCACTTATTTACCTCTGCCTTCCCTGAATTCCTGGAAACCACTTACCATTTCACTGTCTCTATAGTATTACCTTTTCCAGAATGTCATATAATTGGAATAATATAATCTGCAACACTTTCAATGCCTTCTTTCACTTAGCAGTATGCATCCATGTCTTTTCATGGTATGATAACTCATTTCTTTTTATTGCATAATATTCTGTTACATGCATGTGTCATCAATTATTTAGTCATTAATTTATTAAATAACATCTTGTTGCTTCAAGTGAGTGAGTATGGATAAAGTTGTTATAAACATTCATGTATAAGTTTTTATGTAGACACGAATTTTCAAACTGATTGTATAAATACTGAGGAGACTGATTGCTGGATCACATGATAAAACTATACTTAGCTTTATAAGACCTTCCAGATTGTCTTCTAAAGTGGCTGTCCAGTTTGCATTTGCTGTATAAGTGCCCTAGAGTTCCTGTTTCTCTGTATTCTTACCAACATGTGCTATTGCCAGTTTTTTATATTTTAGCCTTCTAATACTTATATAGTGGTATCTCATTGTTATTTTAATTAGCAATTTCCTGATGATAAATGATGATGAGGGTCTTTTCAATGCTTATTTGCCATCTGTATATCTTCTTCAGTGATGTTTTTGTTCATGTATTTTGCCCGTTTAAAATTTTATGTTCTCTTGTTGAAATTTAAGATTTTTTTGTGTATTTTGAATGCAAGTCATTTTTTAGATAAGTTTTCCAAATATTTTCCCCTTGCCTATGGCTTATTTTTCATTCTCTTAAAAATATATTTCAGAGAGAAAGGAGTTTTTATTTTAATAAAATCTATCTTATCAATTTTTGTCTTTCTTGGATCGTGCTTTTGGTGTTATATCTGAAAACTCATTGTCAAACCTAGGGTCACCTTCGTTTTCTTCTGTTTTCTTCTACAAGTTCTATGGGTTTGCATATAACATTTAAGTCTAAGAATCTATTTTGAGTTGAGTTTTGTAGTCTCTGTCTAGATTTTTTTTTTTTTTGCATAGAGATGTTCCAGCAACATTTTTGAAAGGCTATTTTTTCTCCATTGAATTGACTTTGCTCCTTTATCAAAGATCAGATGACTATATCTGTGTGGGTCTATTTCTGGAATCTCTATTTTCTTCCATTGTTTGATGTGTCTATTCTTTTACCAATACCATGCTGTCTTGTTTGTATTGTCCTGAAGTCAGGTGGTGTCAGTCCTCCTCCACCTTTGTTCTTCAAAATTATTTTGGCTATTCTGGGACTTTCGTCTTTTCCTATAAACATTTGTATCAGCTTGTTGACATTCACAAAGTAGTTTGCCAGGATTTTGATTAGGATTGCATTGACTTTATAGATCAAGTTGGTAGAATTGATATCTTAATATTATTGGTCTTCCAATATATGAGGGGTATTTCTTCATTTATATGATTTTTCTTTTTTTTAAGATTTTATTTATTTATTTGACAGAGAGAGAGAGAGAGACAGCAAGAGAGGGAACAGAAGCAGAGGGAGTGGGAAGGGGAGAAGCAGGCTTCCCGTGGAGCAGAGAGCCCAATGCGGGGCTCAATCCCAGGACCTGAGCCCAAGGCAGACGCTTCACAACCGAGCCACTCAGGCATCACTTATTTATATGATTTTTCATTAGAGTTTTTAGTTTTATGCATATCAATCCTACAGTTATTTTGTTGGATTGATACCTGGTGGGGTTATTTTTGGTAAAACCCATGAAACTGTGTAAGTTGTTAAGTGGTAAGGTGTGGGAGTAGGGAAAACATCCTATAAATTCTATGATTGAGTCTCAGTATTTTATTTCTTCTATATCCCTGGGCTGTGGCCTTTGCAAGTACTTCTCAGTTCTCCCCACTCCCATCTTAGATGAAAGAGGAAGGCTAGAGGGGGCTGACCTTGGGTAATTTCCCTTCTTCCACATCAGGTAAGACTCTTGTCTTATTTCCATTGGAGTGCTGGCGCTTGTTATGAAGAGTACTCAGGCATACTTCAAAATGGTTACTTTTCCCCTCCCCCTGCCAAAAAAAAACAAAAACAAAAACAAGAGTTTTTCTTTCCTTTTCATTATGAGGACCTATAGGCAAAACCCATGAACATGTGGTTTGAACATTTTGAACATGAACATGCAGACTGTAGTTTCTAGAATTTTTGACCTTTACAGTAGTCTAATCTTAATCTCCAGCCATTTGTCAACACTCTTTTAGTGTTCCTACCAATTTATGAGTCCACAGGCTTCTGCATCCAGTAGGCTGATATTAGCTTTGGTTCTCTGTTTTTGTCTATCTCTTCAGATTTGATGGGGTGAGCAGGGGGAGGTGGTTGGTATGCTCTGTGACCTCAATTCTACAACAACTCCAAGAAAAGTCACTGATACTCAGTTTGCTCAGCTTTTTTTGAGCATTAAGAGCAGGAACAACAACTTCCAAGTCCTTTACATGTGGCAGATAAAACCAGAATAGTAGTTTTATTTTTAAAGAGCCATTAATGTCAAATTCAATTTGTTTAATAAAGATATTGCTATGTAGATTTTACATATCATATTATGTCAATTTTGATAAGATTTTTCAATGAATTTGACATTTCCTGTAAGTTGTGAAATTTGATGGCATACAGTTTTCATAATATCCCCTATTGCCTATATAATGTCTGTAGCATCTGCAGTAATATTCCTTCTTTTATCCACATGTTGGTAATTTTTATTTTTGATTTTTGTTTCCTTATTAAACACTGGTTTGTCAGTGTAATTAACCTTTTAAAGCATTTGTTTCTTCTTTGTTATTCAGTTCAATCACTTTCTCCATCATTTGCCTTAAGTCTTTGGTTATATTTTGACAGCCATTTGAAAGTCCTGATCTACTAATTATAATTTCTCTGTCATCCTTAGGTCTTCTATTTAGTACTTTTTCTCCTTTTAGCTATGGGTCACATTTTCCAGCTCTTCCTATGTGCAGTAGTTATTGATTGTATCCTTGACATTGTCAATGCTACATTTGTTCAAAGTCTTATTTTATTTATCTCCTTTAAAGAATATTGAATTTCAGTCTGGAAGACAGTTGTTTTACTGGTGACTTACCTTGATCTTTTCAAGGCTTGGTTTGAGGTTATGTAAGAGTAAGTCTAGAGTGTTCTTTATCCTTATTTTTGGGCCAGAGTAGCTCTTCTCTTAAAGAGTGGACTTTCTGGGATCTTAACTAAATACTCATTTAGATGTCTTCACTATACCTGGATTGTAACTCCAAAGTGTATGGCCCTGTCTTCTTTGGGAATTTTTGCTTACTTCTCCTGCAGAAGACCTTCTTTGCTAGGCTTCACAGAATCCTGTTTTGCACACATATAAATATTTGGTCAACAACTCAAGGATGTCCCTATCAGATTTACGAAGATCTTTACTGCTTTATTTACTACTTTACTACTTTATTATCCTGTATCGTGTCCCAATGTTCTAGCCAACACTTCAGCCCCTATAAAGATAGAGTCGGATCTCTATTTCTTATACTAACAATGTAAGAAATATGCATTCAAACAGTTGCATCACACATTCTGTACATTTTATAATAGTTTATAGTCTGAGGGGGAATGGTAAGCCCAATAATTTACCATGACCAGATCCGGAATAAAAAGTTGATATTTACTTTTTTAAAGAAATCTTTTTAAATGAATCTAGTCCTAATGTAATGTCTTAAATATACTTTTATTTAAAGATGTTATAAATTTTACTATTACCATTTAGAAACTTACATTTATGAATGGTGTGACCTGAGATATAATTTCATATTTTACCATATAAATAGTCATCTCTGTGCCATGAATTCAGTATCTTTCTTTTATCCATTCTAGTCCATCCCTTACATAGTCACTGTACATCTAGGCCAGAAGGAGGCAGATTCAGGCTTTCCAAATAAAGATATTAAGAAAGGAAAAATTTGCTCCAAAAAATACCAAATACTACTAATATATTACTCTTGCAGCTTTAAAAAGAAGAATAACTAAAAATGAGTGGAAAATGAGAATGTTTATTTCCTGCAAGTTAATAAACTGGAGACATGATCCAAAGAATGTCACACTTAGCATTTCATTTCCTCGGGGATTTTAAAGTGATGTTTAATTGCAGATGGTGACCTTCTGGATAAGACACTGTTTGCAAGTGTTAAATTTTAAGTAGGTGGCTTTCATGGTTTTCCATAAAGTCTCTTTAGGGAGTAGTGTATGAAATTTGTAAATCAAGAAAAAAAAACCCAGATACTTCTGTGTTACCTGATTGCTCACCTATCTATTCCCAAGGTTGTCACCAGATTTGAAATTCAAATTATTTCAGAATAAAATTTTAATCTCAGTTAATGGTGTCTGATATTACCTTATTTTATTTTTAGGGGTAATAGGTATAAAACACTTTGGTCTACTAATAAATTTTAGATCTTTGAACTGCTACTGATAAAGAATACCAATTTAAATGCTATATGGCCTTAACAGAAGTGAGTATTTGGCTTAATATGACTCTTTGGGATTCTACATTCAGCTCTCTTGCCTTGTCTTGTGGAAGGATGGTTTATATACCTGTCCACTATTCATTGCATAAATAGTTGGCATGTATCCAGAACATGTTAGATTTTGCATCAAAAAAGTCATACTTTTCTGTGCTAGAAATTATGACAATGGCTACAGAAGCATGAGATGGAAGAGTCATCTTATCCACTTTGTAATAGTCAATGTCCATGCCTCTAGCACTTTCTCTGGAATATCAACAATCATGTGTTACCTTTAGTTATTAATTTCTGTCCACAACCATTCTGAGCATATCAGTAGATTACAAAAAGAATCAAAGGAGAGGTAGAACTATTGGAGACACCCTGAGATGAGTACTTTCCTCAAATATCATGGCTGCTTTTGGTTATGGAGCAGATGCCTTCTAGCAAGGATAGTGGAAATGTTAAGGAGGTAAAGTTGCAGAAATGGGTTAGGAGCCTACAGTAATAGGTCTCTAGTTGTTTCTTCCCTGCTCACTACCAGCCTGCCTGGTCCACTCATGCTTACAAACAGCAGGACCTACATTCTCAAGCTATTCTCAAGGCCTAGAGGAAGGCACAAGGAGACTCTGACTTCCTCATTAGGAATTTCTGTTCTCAGAGTAGAGGAGAACCTGCAGGAATCTGTGATTATATGCACACCTTAAACTTGGTCCATCTTTTATAATTGAACTTCATGTGGCCCTCAGTCAAAGAACCAAGATTAAATTCACAGTGCCTACTGAGACCACACATGTTTTCATCTTTTCAGACCCCAGGCTTATCTAAGTGAACATTTTTATGATTTTCTACAATTACATGTAACTCTAGTTTAAAAAGAGGAGTGTGCAGCGTTTAGCATGCCACTTAGACCTACAAAGCCTGAATACAATAACCCTTGAAAGAGAGAGTGTATGTAGTAGGGAAGTTGAAGATTCTGTCATTACATTGGTGTTTGAAAAAAATGAAACAAAAGCCAGAAGCTAAATATCTGCCTGTTGTTAATAAGACCACACAATCCTATGAAGTTTTTATCTATTATCTCTCTATCTATCTATCTCTCTATCATCTATCATCTATTATCTATCTATCTATCTATCTATCTATCTATCTATCTATCTATCCTCTATCTATCTATGTATCCATCCATCCTAGTGAGCTCTTACTCACTGTGTTCAAAGACAAAGACAGTAAGTTCCTTGTTTTCCTGAGACATGATCAGGATAAATGAATTCAGTAGTAGAACAATCCTAATGAGACACTTTGTAACTAGTTTAAAAATATAATGAAATGTATGGATATAACATTTTTCCTGCCTGAGGTAAATTATATCTTGGGGAACAAATAATTTTCTTTAATTTTTTACATTTTAATTCCAGTATAGTTAACATACAGTGTTATATTAACTTCTGGTGTACAAATAGTGATTCAATAATTTTATACATTACTCAGTGCTCATCCATGACAAGTATGCTCTTAATCCCCAACACCTATTTCACACATCCCTCTACTGACCTCCCCTCTGATAACCCTCAGATTGTTCTCTATACTTAAGAGTCTGTTCTTTGATTAGTCTCTTTTTTACTTTTTTGTTTGTTTGTTTTGTTTCTTAAATTCCACACGGGTGAAATCATATTGTATTTGTCTTTCTTTGACTGACATATTTCACTTGCCATTATACTCTCTTGCTTCCATAATTTGGCTATTGTAAATAATGCTGCAAAAACATAGGGGTACATATATCTATTTGAATTAGTGTTTTCATTTTCTATGGGTAAAAACCCAGTAGTAGAATTACTAGATTGTATGGTAATTCCATTTTTAATTTTTTGAGTAAACTCCGTACTGTCTTCCACAGTGCCTGCACCAGTTTGCATTCCAACCAACAGAGCAAGAGGGTTCTTTTTTCTTTATATCCTCACCAACACATGTTTCTTGTGTTGTTGATTTTAGCCATTTGACAGATGTGAAATGATATCTCATTGTGATTTTGATTTGCATTTCCCTGATGATGAGTGATGTTGAGCATCTTTTCATGTATCTGTTTGTCATCTGAATGTCTTCTTTAGTGAAATGTCTGTTCATGTCTTCTGCCCATTTGTAATTAGGTTATTTGTTTTTTTGGGTATTGAGTTGTATGAGTTCTTTATATATTTTGGATACTAACCCTTTATCAAATATGTCATTTGCAAATATCTTCTCCCATTCAGAATGTTGTATTTTAGTTTTGTTGATTGTTTATTTTGCTGTGCAGAAGCTTTTATTTTGACAAGACCCAATAGTTTATTTTTGCTTTTGTTTTCCTTGCCTCAGGAGACATATACAGAAAGAAGTTGCTACAACAAATGTTAAAGAAGTTACTGCCTTGTTCTCATCTAGGATTTTTATGGTTTCAAGTGTCACATTTAGGTCTTTAATCCATTTTGGGTTTATTATTGTGTATGGTGTAAGAAAATGGTCCAGTTTCATTCTTTTGCAGTCTTTAAATTTTTTGATAAAATCAAAGGTTTGTATATAAAGCAAAATGGTGGTAAAGCAACTACAGAAATTGATTAAATATTGTAGTCTCATCAGATAAATGTGAAAAGTAGTCTGAGTTACTCTGATTTAGTACTTTCAATACAGAAACAGAAAGGATCACAGAGACAGAATATTGTATTGTTTAAGAAAATGAAAGCAAAATTCCTATGAAGTTCATTATTAGCACAAAAAAATACATGCCATTTTAAGCATATAGCAAAATGATATAAGACATGGTAACAGTTTTATGAACATGTAAAAATCTGTTAAATTTTAATTAAAATAACATGGCAGCATTTGGGAAAAGTATATAATTGAAATGTCTGAACTATAAATATGGTGAAAATGCAAATTCAGGGATAACAGTTTTATTGAAATATAATTCATACAACATACAATTCAAACATTTAAATTATACAATTCAATGGTTCTTAGTATATTTACAGATATGTATAATCATCAGTACAGTCAGTTGTAGTACACTTTCATCACCTCAAAAAGAAACTCCAAACACTTAGGTCTCATCACCCAGCCCTCACTTTGTCTCCTCCTGCCCTAGCCCTAAAAAAGCACTAGTCTACTTTTTGTCTATACTTTTCTCCATTCTGGATATTTTCATATGAATGGAATCATATAATACATGGTATTTTTGTGACTGGCTTCTTTCACTTAGCGTTATGTTTTCATAGTTCCTCGATGTGGTAGCATACATCAGTACTTCATTCTTTTTTGTGGATGAATAATATTCCATTGTATGGCTATACTACATTTGCTTATCCATTCTTCATTTGATAGGCATTTGGGTTGTTTCTACTTTTTGGCTACTATAAATAATGATGTTGTGAACATTTATGTACAGGTTTTTATGTAGGTATAGATTTTCAATTCTAGGAAGTGTAATTACTGGGTCAAAATGCTGTTTAACTTTTTGAAGAATTTACAGATTATTTTCCACAGTGTCTGTATCATTTTACATTCCTACTGCAATAAGGGTTAGAATTTGTCCTGATGTATGATGTGAGGTATCAGTTCTACCCTGTTTTTCAATATTGCTATTCAGTTATCTTAACAAACTTTAAAAATCCATCATTTCAGGCTATGAGAGTTCCAGTTTCTGTGCATCTTCACCAACACTTGTTATTACCTGACTTTTTGATTATAGCCATCTTAGTGGGTGTAAAGTGTTGCCTTATTGTGGTTTTGTTTCTCTGATGACAAATGATGTTGAGTATCTTCTCATGTGCTCATTTACCACTTGTGTATCTTCTTCAGAAAAATATCTACTTAGATCCTCTGCTCATTCTATAGTTGGGTTGTCTTTTATTGAGTTGTAAAAGTTCTTTGTATATGCTAGATAAAAGTCCTTTATCAGATACATAATTTTCAGATATATTCCTCCCCTCTTTTTTCTCAAAGTTTTATTCTTTGGGTGATTACGTGTTGGTATTTGCTTCATTTATAGTTAATTTTAATATATGATGTGAGTTAAGGATCCAACTTCATTCATTTGTGTGTGACATCTGGTCATACCAACACCATTTGTTGAAAACACTATTCTTACCTCATTGTACTTTTCCTGACACCTTTGTCAAAAATCAATTGGCCATAGATGCATGGGTTTCTGTCCTGGACTTTCAATTCTATTTCAAATCTAAATAGACTCACAGTAGAATTCTAATAGTTCTTTAAAAATCAAATAATCATATTGTTTCTCAATCTATTCCAAAATATAGTAATGGAATACTGGCAAACTTATTTTATAAAGGGAACATAAATTTAATTAAATTAGGCACCAAAATATTTAAATCCAATCTAATTCTTGAATTTCAGTGCAGAGATCTTGGCTATTGTGAACATTGCTGCTATAAACATTGGGGTGCAGGAACCCCTTCGAATCACTATGTATCCTTTTGATGTGGGTGGGGGAAGGGGTAACTGTGTGATGGGCACTAAGGAGGGCACTTGATGTAATGAGCACTGGGTGTTATATGCAACTAATGAATCACTAAACTCTACCTCTGAAACAAACAACAAAAAAAGAGATGCTCTCAGTCCGGATTTCTTAAATAAAATGTTAGAAACTTAACAACACATTAAAAATAATGCATAGAGCTCATGGAGTTTATTCTAGAAATGAAGAGTTGTTTTTAATAGTCAGCCATACTAATAGTACAAGGAGAAAAATTATACAGTAAACTCCAAAAATGCAGCAGGTTATTGACAGAAATTCCACATTCATTTATGTCAAGCACACTCACACAAAATAAGAATAATGAATACTGAATTAACATAGTCATCATTTATGATTATATATTATATAAATACACTTCCCCCTTATCTAAAAACTAAATTTTTTCTTGTTAGTAGTGAGAAGATATGTTAAAGGCATAAAAATTGGAGAGCATAAAAGTATTTACAGACCTGTACCTCTGAAACAAAAGATACATTATATGTTAAAAAAATAAAAAGAAGAAGATAGCAGGAAGGAAAAAATGAAGGGGGGGAATCAGAGGGAGAGATGAACCATGAGAGATTATGGACTCTGAGAAACAAACTGCGGGTTCTAGAGGGGAGGGGTTGGGGGGATGGGTTAGCCTGGTGATGGGTATTAAAGAGGGCACGTACTGAATGGAGCACTGAGTGTTATACACAAACAATGAATCATGAAACACTACATCAAAAACTAATGATGTAATGTATGGTGATTAGCATAACATAATAAAATAAAAATAAAATAAAATAAAAGTTAAATAATCTGTGGAATTAAAAAAAGTATTTCTTTTTGCAGATGATATGATTATATACATAGAAACTTTAAAGAATTCATTTAAAAATAAGAGAATTTAAAATAGCACATTTTAAATCAACATACAACAAATTTCCATAATATACAAAAGCAAACAAAAATCACATAGAGGATAAAATGCAATAGAAGAGGCAATTTATGATAGAAAAGTTGCCAAAGTATAAATTTCATAAGAAATTTACATGGTAAAACCTAATGAAAACTATAAAATACTTATTTATAGCATAAAATTAAACTTGAATATATGGTAAGAAAAAAATACTCTAAAATAAAAAAATCCAATGCCATAACATGTCAGTTCTCTATATTTGAATTTAGAAATGTAATTCATCAGCAATAAAATATTATCAGACTTTTGTTTTCTTTTCTGAAGCTAGATAGCTTTATATTAAAGTTCAGTTGAAAAAAAAAAATAAGTCAGCAAGAAGAGCCAGAAAAATCCTGAAAAAGAAAAATGATAAGGGGAATGAGACATTAAATCAGATATTAAAATATTTTAAACAATTTCTATATATAAAATAGTTAAACACTGACTCATGAATGGAGTACAAAGAACAGAATAGAATATCCAAACATAGATCATATGGCATAGAGAAATTTTATAAAAATTAAAGACGTGTTCTCAATCTGGGGGTGAAATGATGGATTTTTTTATAAGTGTTTTAGAATAACTGAATAACAATATTGAAAAACAAAGTTGAACTGATTCCTCACATCATACATCAGGACAAATTCTAATTTAATCATAAATTTAACCATTGAAAAAATAAATTATGCAACTACTAGACATACATCTAAGTAAATTCCTATATAACTTCAACTATGATTCAAAATTCAGAAGCATTAGGTGAAAAGATTGATAAACTTTATTAAATAAATATTAAAATTTTACATGCCAGAGAACATCAAAAGTGATTTAAAAAGATAAATAACAAACTGTGAAAAATATTTGTGACTGTTAAAGATGGGAAGGCAGACTTCATGCAAGGTGGGGCATGGTGATAGGGGTAGGTACCTGCAATAGGGCCTTGCAGCGGGGGAGAGACTGAACTCACCTTTGAAAGAGCATTGGGTAGTGAGCATTTATAGCCAGAAAGGGAAAATGAAGAAGGTTATTTATAGGGATTGAACGACTTCTTAAGAGAGGAAGGCGTGGGAGAAAGAAAGGTCACTTATGGGAAAACAAGTAAGTTTTAAGAAACAGAAGTGGCCCTTAGGAGAATAGATGGTATACATGACAGCTTATGACAATGTCTATTTAAGTGTGATGTTAACTTCTAGTGATGAAAGTCAGTCTTCCCTCGTTGCTCCCAGGTAAGAGATTTATAGCAATTGAGTTCTTTTGGAAAGCTCCACTTTTAGACAGACAAGAGAGTTCAGGAAAAACGCTTACAATGCCTTCAGCTCAAAATTAATGTTTGTGGCATGATGGCATATTCTGGACCCCTTTAAACCAAAGGGAAATTGCAAATAAATTGTTTCTGCTAATCAATTACTAGTGTCAGAATGGGATTATTATTGAGACAATTATGCATGTATTGATGAATAAAGCAAATAAATAAAAGAAGGTTGTTTTGTTGCAAATGAAGACTGCTACTTTGGAAGAGATAGTTGGACATTTATGAGGTTAAGTAAAAATGCTGTGTTACTGAATTTGAACTTAAAGTATCATTATGAGTAACTTTAATGCACACACACACACACACACACACACACTCGTTTCCCAAATCTGCATACTGAAACAAACACACAAATATGAGATGCATCTATGTGGTTAGGAAAATCTCTTTAGTTCTGATTCATAATTGGCAATATCATTATGAATCTCTTTAATATTTCATATATATATACACACACGCATATACATATATACATATTTCTTAGCTCTAGACACTGAAACGATCAAATTCTAGTAGACCCCAGTTCTTTGGCATGAAATATACAAATAGGTTCAGAACATCTTTTCATACTAGGTAGCAAGAAAGCTCTCAAAGATTCTCAAAGGTCTCAGAATCACAATGAAGAAGCTTCTCCTGGACAAAGATGGGCAATAAGGAATATGACTGCAGTGGATTGAAACCCACCAAATATTTCTAAGCTCACAAGTTCATAATGATATTTCAAACATAAAATAAACATTGGCCAATTTTAGAAGTTGCTAGGAAACATTATATGAAAAATTCATAAAGGGAAAGAATCAACATTCATTCTGCCTCTTCTTTATGAACTATACTTCTAGGTAACTGAATAGTTAATGAGGGAATGTTCTCCCTTTAGAGGTATAAGGGAGGAAAAGTTTTCCTCGACCCTTTTGGGATCCCTGGCTGAGTCTGAAAATTAAACTGACAAAGACAGATTAACAGGAATAAAGCATACACATTTATTTAGTATAAGTTTTATGTGACACAGGAACCTTCATAAGGAAATGAAGACCAAAAGAATCAGGTAGATCTGAATATTTTTACACTAGGCTTGATGAGAGTAGACAGTCCTGTAGAAATATGATAGGTTATATGAAGTCAGGGTAGGAAACTGGGAAAAACTTCAGCAAGGTCTGTTCATGGGACCTGGGAATCTGTTTTTTTCTTTTTCAGAGATAAGTGTGGTCCTTTCCTCTGGGTATACAGAAGTCACCTCTCACATGAAGATTTTTTGACCTGTGTCAGGAGAGAATGGTGGGTGAAAGGAAGAGTGACCTTTCTATCTCTGCCATTTTTCTTAAACTCAAATTGCCATATCCAATACACCAAGGTGCCATATTTTGGGGTAGCATGTCTTGATCTCCATCAGAAGTGATCCAGCTAATAAATGAAGAGAGAATGATAGGATTAGAGTAGCCACATTAGCAATCTATAAGGCATAAGGGATCTTAGTAAAAAGTCTGCTAAAACCTCCTAAGAAAATACACAATACCACCAATAAAGCAGTTTTTTTTAAAGCTCAAATCTAATCCTAGTGAAAATTCTAACTTGAGCCCCAATTTACAGGTAAGGTGTAACATGATACCACAGTGATGCAATCAGGGAAATCCTGACTATGATATGTTCTGTAGGACATCAAGCTATTTTTTTCAATGAATACATTGAAAGAAAAAGAAAAAATATGGAAGAGAAAACTGTAGATTTAAAAAGATACCGGAAACATATCAACAAATCACAGTGTATGTCCTAATTCAGGCAAACCATTCTAATTAATTAATTAGACAATTATGTAAATTTAAACATAAGCTGGATATTTGATTATAATGAGAACATATTGTGCCATAGGTCTTATGATTTGAGAAATGAGAACTGAAAGACAAAACTAATTTGCTGTTACTCAAGATAAGGATAGCACCCAAGGGTAGGAATAAGAGCTGGGCCCATGTTCCACTGCTACAGGTTTTAAATTTACTCTCTATGTGGTCTTTAGAACTGACTTTATGTTTCAAGTCTTTATTTCCTATTCTGCATGTATCTTTACATACGATTGTTTTAAATTGATTGTATTATTGTAACAGTCCTTTGCAAGGTGAACTGTTTCAAAAGTAACAAAACCCTTTTACTTAGGAAAAGGCAGCGCCTTTCTCTCTTTTCTGACTCTGTCCCCCAAGTTCAATTATTCGCATTAAGCTTTTTACCTCCTCTTATGACTTGCTATGGAAATCTAGATCAACATCTTTTTAGAGGAGAAAAAAAGGTGAGAAAACACTCTCTTTCAGAGCACAATTTTAACTAAGATGAATATAGCATGGGTTGTTATCAAATACTATGGAAAGCAGTTAAAGGAGAATTTGCCATGAACAAGAACTGAGAATAACAGGGTAGATTTAGCTTAATAATGTTAATGTATTCTCCCTGTCTGCTTAGGTTTCTATAAATAACACACACAGGCACAAGGCACATCCTTCATGATTAGCTTCTCCCTCTTGACTTAGTTCATCAATTGGTGCCATCAGGCTCTTTTGAGAGTCATTGCTCCTGATTAAGAGAAATGAGCTGGTTCTCTCTCAGGGCTTACAGAGCTGGCAATAAGATGGGAAGGGCCAACTTTGCCAGGCTCTTGAGTGTCTGCAGAGCAGGTGGGGTGTTCCCTATGAAATAAATAGAGACCCAGATTTCCCAATGTGTAATAGAACCACAGCTGTCATTTGAAGCCTGAAATGGGCTTCCAGAAAGAAAGTTAGCCATCCTGAAGCCACTCTGATCCCTGGTCCACTGTGTGTGTGTGTGTATGCACGTGCCTGTGCACAGACTCTGTGTATGTATAGGTGAAATTTACTCATGTTCCTAAATCAGATGATAATCTTCTACTTTAGGATTCTGCTTAGCTTCCCACACTTCCTCCAGTGCACATGCAAATGTGTACCTGAAAGCAGCCTGAGCCATGCCAAAGGAAGGTGAGGGCTAGCACTAATCAAAAGCCTCCAATCAGAGTAAGGAGATGAAGCAGGGAGAATGTCTGGTACCTGAATTTAAGATTCATAGGCTGTATTATCCAGAAAACAGGTCAGAAATGCTTCAGCTAAATTGGTACTGGTCTTAGAGGTGGGCCAAGAACTATTCCATTCTCTACTTTGTTCTGAATTCAAGCAGAGTCAACAATTCAAAGAAATACAGCATGGAAAATGAAATGGGAGAGAGGATGGGTGGCAGTATATTACAAGAGAGGGGCCACTCTCCCAGCTTTGCAGTAGCTCAGGTGTAAATTTAATCATACTTCATTTGGCATATATGCAAGAGAATATTTTTACACTGGAAGCCTTTGAGCATAACTTCCACTAGAAAAAAAATGTTACTTAATGTAATTTCAGTTTAATGATACTTAACAGTCTAATAACAAGAAGGGAAAAGGGAGAAGTAGAGGAAAACAATAGAAAAAAAAGTGTAGGGGCTGCAGCTTCCAGGTTCTCTATTTCCTAGGAAAAAGTGAAAAAGAAAAAAAGGAATTTCTGATCTTAGCTATTTATTTTCTTGTTGTAGAATTTTTTGAAAGCTAGAACTGGTCTGCATCCCCACCTCCTATTGTGGGCATGGTTTCTACATATGGAATGGAATTATTAATAAGAATTTCACACTTCTAATGAGCACCCACTGTTTTCTTTGGGCCAGTACATTTTTATCATTTTTAAAAAGAACATTAATCACATTTGCCAAACTACTATCTGGTTTGATATATGGATTAAAAAAAAACCTTTGGAAGTGATATTTGGAACTAATTTTAGATTTACAGAAAAGCCACAGGAAATAGTACAGAGAGTTCCCATAGAGCCTTCACCTTCCTTGTGTTTAGCCCTCTTGTATACCTAAAGTACAGTGATCAAAATAAAAAAAAAAACTAACTTTCATACAATACAATTAACTAAATGACAGAGCTCATTCAAATAAAACTAGAAATGATAAAAAAGGAAATACCTCAAGTTTTTAAAAATGATGTAAATTAAATAGCAACAGATTGGTCCTAGAGGGTGAGATTTAGTAAACCAGAAGGGAGACAATAAGAAATGATGCATATCCTCTCATGGAAAAAGCAAAGGGTAAAAATACAGACAGGAGGGTAAGAGACAAGAAGTCCATGAGTGCATCTAATAGACATTTCACTGGGTCCCCAAATGTAGATGAAAAAGAGAAAAGGCAACGTTTGCAGAACGAATAGCTGAGAATTTTCCAAATGTGTTGAAAGACAACAAAGCCCAAATACAATAAAAAGGAAATCTGTACCTAGTTACATGTTATTGAAATGGTAAAACAAAATAACACAAAGACAGAATATATTGACAACAGGCAGAGGAATAAGACCAACTTGAGAAGGACTGGCTGAATGACTTCTCAATAGCAACTATAAAAATTGGAAGACAAAAGAAGATTACCTCCAAAATGCTGAAACAAAGTTAGTGAAACCTGGAATCCTATACTTAGAGAAAATAAACTGCATGAATGGAAGTCAGATATAAACATTTACAATAAACAGTTTGAGGGAATTTGTCACTAGCTGATTCTCACAAAAGGAAATCCTAAGGAATGCATTTCAAGTAGAAGAAAATTAACACAGACATAAGGTCTGAAAAGCCAAAAGGAATTAAAAGAAGAGAAAGTGGCAAGTATGTGGGAAAATGAAAATGAACATAAAACATATAAAATAGTAATACTTTGGAAAAATGTTTATTCATGTCTTCTGCCCATTTTTTAACTGGATTAAGTAATCTAGTTTTTGTGTGTTGAGTTCTAGAAGTTCTTTATAGATTTTGGATACTAACCCTTTATCAGATATATCATTTGTAAATATCTTTTCCCATTCCATAGGCTGCCTTTTAGTTTTGTTGATGGTTTTCTTCACTGTGCAGAAGCTTTTTATCTTGATGAAGTCTCAATAGTTCATTTTTGTTTTTGATTCCCTCGACTCAGGAGACATATCTAGTAAGAACTTGTAACAGCTAATGTCAAAGAGGTTACTGCCTGTGTTCTCTAGGATTTTAATGATTCCCTGTCTCACATTTAGGTCTTTCATCCATTTTGAATTTATTTTTATTTATGGTGTAAGAAAGTGGTCCAGTTTCATTCTTTTGCATGTTGCTGTCCAGTTTTCCCAACAGTATTTATTGAAAACACTGTCTTTTTTTTCACTGGATATTCTTTTCTGCTTTGTCAAAGATTAATTGACCGTTAGTTGTGTGTTCCTTTCTGGGTTTTCTATTCTGTTTCATTGCTCTATATATCTATTTTTGTGCTAGTACCATAGTGTCGATCACTACAGCTTTGTAATATATCTTGAAGTCCAGAATTAGGATGCCTCCAGCTTTGCTTTTCTTTTTCAAGATTGCCTTGGCTATTCGGGGTCTTTTGTGGTTCCATATAAATTTTAGGATTGTTTGTTCTAGTTCTGTGAAAAATGCTGGTGGTATTTTGATAGGGATTGCATTAAATGTGTAAATAGCTCTACTAGGTATTTACCCAAAGAATACAAAAATACAAATTCAAAGGGATACATGCACCCCAACATTTATAGCAGCATTATCAACAATAGCCAAATTATGGAAAGAGCCCAAATATCCATCGACCGATGAATGGATAAAGAAGAGGAGGTATGTGTGTGTATGTGTATATATATATATATATATATATATATATATATATATGACATAGATGGAACTAGAGAGTATAATGCTAAGCAAAATAAGTCAGAGAAGAAAAATACCATATGATTTCACTCATATGTGGAATTTAAGAAGTAAAATAAATGAACATGAGGGGAAAAGAGCAGAAAACCAAGAAATAGACTCAACTATAGAGAATAAAGTGATGGTTACTGGAGGTCGGTAGGTGGGGGTAGGTTAAATAGGTGGTGGGGATTAAGGAGTGCACTTGTGATGAGCACTGGGTGTTGTAGATAAGTGATGAATCACTAAATTCTACACTAAATTCTACACTGTATGTTAACTAACTGCAATTTAAATAAAAACTTGGAAAGAAAAAATAAAATAATAATACTAATGTCTAGAGGGGATCACAAGTCAAAAAATACTGTAGACTAAAATTCCCAGAAAAAAAATAACATGAGTTGGGAGGTGAGAGAGTAGTGTTTACATTGTAATATCTGGCAGGATGATAAATGTTTTGATTCTTTTTGGATATGGGACTCCCTACTTCACTCTACATGAAAACCAATTCCAGGTTAATGGGAGACCTTTATCTGAAAGGCTTCTATAAAAGAATATAGAAGAAAGTCTTTGTGACATTGAGATGTAGTAGGACAAAGAAAGAAAGACACTGAAAGCTTTAATCATGAATGAAAGATGATAAATTTAACTTTAGAACATATGAAACCCATTATTCCAAAGATACAATGAAAAGATAAGCTAGTGAGTGGGAGAAGACACTTGCCAACAGATAACTGAGGATGGACAAATATCTAGAATACTTACAGAACTCCTACAAATCAGTGAGGAAAAGGCAAGCCACAAAATACAAAACAACAACAAAAAACAAACAACAACAACAACAAAAAGGTCAAAAACTTCAAGGGGCATTTTCATGAATAAGAAATCTAAATGCCAAGAAATAAATAAAGATGCCCAATCTTATTTGTGGACAGGAAGAAATCACAATGGAATAGCACTTCACACATACTAGGGTATCTAAAATAAACAAAAACTGTTATTAGTATTAGTAAAGATGACCTAGCATACCACATAAATTCATATTTTTACTTTGGAAATTTGTTTGGCAGTGTTTATATATGTATACTTTATTAGCCAATAATTCCAGTGTTGGATATATACTCCACAGAAATGTTCACTAAATGTTGATCAAAATGCATGCACAAAATGTTCATAGAGGTTTGGTTTGAAATGGGCAAAAGCTGAAAACAATGCAAATATCTATCAATAGTAACATGGATCACTGAATTGTGATATATTTGTGAAGTGAAATTTTGTACAACAATGAAAATAAATTGATGTTTCTATCCAATGACGTGAATGCATCTTATGTTCATAATGTTGGCCAAGAAAACAAAATATGCTATGAAAGAATATAAGCAATAGGATCCCATTTATGTAAATTTCAAAAACAAACAAAATAGAAATGTATTGTTTGTGGAGATAAAGACTGGCAGTAAAGATATTTTTAAAAAGCAAGAAAGTAATTGGTATAAATTCCCAATTATGATTATCTCTGGGGGGGTGGATAGCAAGTTGTAAGGCATAGGCAGAATACTTTTGACACACCAATAATATCTTTCTTGACTTGGGAGGTAGTTACATGAATTTTTTGCTTTGCTATCATTTGTTCAACTTATATACTCATTTTATGCACTTTTTGGTATATTTTCTTTCTTTTTTTTTTTTTTTATAAAATGAGATAAACAAAGTATCTTAACAATCTGAAATTAGATATAGTAAAATGATTCTTGAATTTTTGGACCAAACCTAAGGAAAAATTCTGAGAGGAGCAGGGCTGGCTATGTATAAAATGTAGAAGTTTTTGCTGAGAAAAACATAGATACAATTATATGAAATTTCTTTATGCTTTGTGAATAAATGAGTGAGGCATAAAAAATAAGTGAATTTTGCTTTACCAAATGCCTTTCACAATTTTTTTTTCATAATGGAAATTTCATTGTCTAATGGAGGAGATAACAGCACTGATTTTAAAACCTGACATGGGAGGGGCTTAAATCTCTCTACGTACTTGTATGAGTATGCAAATGAATAACAACTTTATGGAGCCAGTTTCTTCCTTCTAAAATTTGGATAACATAATTTATCTCAAATACAAGTTTTGAGAATTAAGAAAGTTCCCACTTCAAGTTATGGTGTGTGGTTGATATCTTATAGTGATAACTATAATAATGTGATGATATTTGTATTTCTAATTGGTGGCAGATAATATCTTTATATTATCAGCTCTTTAGCTGTCATTCTTAGAGATATTCTCCAAAGAAATCCTAGCAAAAATGGGAATAATGGAATAGTGGTGCTTACATTGCTACATTGTAGGAAATGTTAAGTGAGATCCTATGAACAGGTTCCTTGATACTAGAAGACATTTCAAGGTGGTGTAATTGAACCCCAAATCTGAGTTGGTGTGCCCAATGTGCAGTGAGATAATCTCTGAGTTAAAGTTTGAAGCAGAGAAAACTTTTATCATCAGGAGGGCAGCCCAACAGAAGGCAGGGGATTGACCCCCAAATCTGCCTTGCCCTGTCGAGCCAAAGAACAGTTTGTAGGATTAGCAATTATGTGGAGTTTAGGGAAATTGATGGGTTTTGGAAGTTTCTGAGGGGGTGCTGAAACTTCTCAAGGTTATGCAATGTCCTTGGCCTCCTGGAGCCATCAGGGTCCTGCTTCCTTACATGTTAACCTCACATCTTATATCGGTTCTGTAAGACAGACATTATCAACTGGCATCCCACCCCTGGTGCCTGTAATTAACCTCAGGAAAAAGAACAAAGGACAAGTTTAATCCTTCTTGTGAGGCAGTGAAGGAATGTGCCATGTGCAGCATGTGAAGTTACTATGGAGGGAGAGTCTGGTAAGGTTTAAGCAAATAAAGAAACATGTACCTGGGCTCATTGGGAAGAAGAATTTAATGGATGAATTGTTTTCAAAAGTGTAAACAGTGAGGAGAGATCAGAAGTAAAAATGGAGAAGCTTAGGGCTGGAAAGTGCTGGGCAGTGAGGTTGTGGTTGCAGGAGCCAGAATATGACCTCTGAGTGAGAGACCCACAAGCCCCCAGTTGCCCTGCAGAGACGGAGCAGAGTAAAAAATACCCTGGCCTCATTCTCCTCTCCTCCTTCAGTATCCTATTTGTGTTCCTTATTGGCAGGATTCAAGCTAAAGTGCAATAGCAAGGGAATCTGTAGGGACAAAGAGTAGGGGAAGATGGAGAGTGGCTGCAGAGGCAGTCATAGATTGACCAGTACAGTAGGGTCTTGAACACAGTGATTGTCATGTAATAAACACTCAAAAAACAGTACCTCTTATTATCAGATGACATTTGTCCTTTCCACTGTTATTTCATAACATTGTATAGAAGGAGAAAGAATAATAAATTATGATCTTATGATGCTTTTCCCTTCCCCTGGTTTATCTGGGACATCTCACTTTATTGAAGCCTGTATTGAAGTAATAACTTCTCTGTGAACTCTTTTGTTGTCACCAAGGCAGGATGAGAAGTATCTTCTCTATTGTTCCATGGCACATCTCAAGTGGAACCCCTGGGTACAGTGCATTATAATTACATTTTCAGGTATATGCCTCCTCTGTGATCTGTGACTTCTGAAGTCTGGTGAGTCATCATCACTTTATAGTATAGAGAAAATCCCCTTGTCTGTCCTAGTGTCAGCTCTCCTGAGTGTGGTAGACCTCTTCCATCACTAACAGAGGCCCAGGACAGTGATTGCTATGTCTGGCGTAGGCAAGGTGAGGGAGGCTTAAGGCAGGGTAGAGAAGGGTCACCATCACCACTCATAGTGGGAAATACCAGAACTTTGTGTGGTATGTTATGTGAGGGAGTAGAAATTGGCAATGAATGTACACTTTGGAAAAACTCTTCCTGTGTGATTGAAGTCTGTATCTTCAAGAGCCAATGTAGTCCATTTTCCATCTTGGAGTTGTTGCCAGAGTGATTAATGCACTGTCATTGTTCTTTATTGAATTAAGTCCCTACTCTATGTAAATTTTTGATACATCCTCCATAATTGTGGTTTTTCCAAATATATAAAAAGTATGTCTTGTTTTAAGTTTTTGGTACATCCTTGCTTTTGCTTTTTCCACTACATACGGCATTTTTAATGCTTTAATTGAAACGTATAAAGTTGACATGGATTTTCCCTTTACTGTCTAACTTCAGAGCTATAATAATTTAATAATTACCCTCTCATTACTGAAAGTTTGGTTGCTTCTGTGCAGCTGTTTTGAAAGCATTCATATAAAAAAGCACACTGAAAATGATACTGACAGTGCAAAGATACAATTTCTTGAAAAAAGAAAGTGTATATTCCTATTTTTATAAATCTATATATTCATTTTCATTTCATACATATAAAGTTTGTAAATGTACTCAAAATACATGCTAACATGTAAATGGTGGTTACTTTTATCTAGTTACTATCATCTACATTTTTTTTTAAACCTATGCTTTGTAAGAAGAAAAAATGCAATACAATTTCACTTTTAACTGGTCACTGGCTTCTAATGTTTGCTATAGCATTTCTGAACGTCTAATGGCAGAGAACTAATAAAAACTAATCCAGCCAAGAAAAAAAAAAGAAAAGACGGTTAACATAGGTCTAGAATGTTGAGGAAAAATACCATTGGGTATTAAATTACCTTCCCTTGAAAATACGGAAAAATTGTATTAAGAGTCATCCTGTTTAGGGTTGGCATGAACCAGAAAACAGAAAACCTCACTCCATTATGAGGAAATCTATTTTTGGAGTTAACCACAACATTGTTCCTCTTTCCCTTCCCTCACTTGTACCTTTTTCTCTTTTTATTCCTCATTCGTTGTGCTGCAGTCAATCTTAAGAAACAAGATATAAAGTAGTGTGCATAGAGGATTATAATTTCTCACAGTTTTCATTGGATCAGGTGCAAGAGAAACAAACTGGAGGGTTGAAGGATGTCCCTCAACTCCACCAAGCGGAATGGTTGCATGTTAGGTGTTGTGTGCATCAACTTGTCCCTTAGTTCTAATGTGCTACACATTCTGAACCAACAGGCAGGGAATTGGGCCAGTAGAAGATGTCTCCTCTATGTTGCTAATGTTAAACCTGAAAAAATCAGTCCTCATTTAAATATTAATTTTTAAAACATTTTATGTATATCTAAAAGGTACTGTAAAACAATGACTCAAGATTCTGAAGACATGTTAGTTAAAATGGTAATCTATGAGAGCCAGATTACAACTTAATGTGAAAATTCAGTATTATTATAATGCTGAAAGCAGTCTCTGTTGTAGGACTGGCTCAATATCTCCCTTAATATTTTCCTCCTAAGCCCAATTGCTCTGAGAACCTTACACATTGTACTTCAGGTTCCTAATGTGTAAAATGTGGACTATTACAATACCTTCACTTCACACTTGTAGTGATGGCTATAAAAGTTAATAAAGACCTCAGTGTATAGGTAGCATGTAGTAGATTATTATTGTTTCTCAACAGGTGGCAAACAGACAAGGTTCTACAAGGAACGATTATTCTGAAATACAAATGAATTATATAATATAAAGGAAAATATTTAAAACCAAAAATGCAAAAGCTTTCTTCTAAACTTGATTTTGACTTAATAGAGAATCAAATAGATATCAGCTAAAAATGAATGAATGACATGTGGATCAAAACTGGGAGATTTTTGTAGAATACAGTAAAAAAAGGACAGAGGATCAATGACAGAAAAGAACATCAATAATAAATAGAGAACAGAAATCCAACTTATAGAAAACTAGAATTATTGAATAAGACATTTTATATGGAAGGATCACAGAATTATTCAAAAATAGAATTGAAAAAGATTTCCCATTTGAAGAAAAATGTATGACAAATGAAAGAGATGACCAAACACTAGAAAAATTACTGAAAAGGAGTCACATCTAGAATAAAGCAGATCAAATGCTTGATTTATAAAATTTAAAAAGAATCATTCTACATTCATCCAGAACATTGGAAGAGGATTTAAAATTACTTAGGCACTGGGTGTTATATGAAAACAATGAATTGTGGATCACTACATCAGAAACTAATGATGTATTGTATGGTGACTAACATAACATAATAAAATAAAATTAAATTAAAAAAATAAAATGACTTAGGCTGCTCTGCAATACTAACTGTGAAAAATATGGAAACCACATAGAGTTCTTTTGCAGGGGGTGGCTGGGTGGCCATCAGTTGAACATCTGACTCTTGGTTTCAGCTCAGGTTGTGATGTCAGGGTTATGAGATCAAGCCCCACATCAGGCTCCCTGCTCAGCATGGAATCTCCTTAAGTTTCTCTCTCCTTCTCCTTCTGCCCGAGCTCTCTCCTTGCACTCTCTCTCTCTCACTCTAAAATAAATAAGTAAATAAATAAATCTTTTAAAAAAAGAGAGTTCTTGGGGTGCCTGGGTGGCTCAGCTGGCTAAACAACTGCCTTCGGCTCAGGTCATGCTCCTGGAGTCCCAGGATCAAGTCCCACTTGGCAGGCAGTCTGCTTCTCTCTCTGAACATACCCCCTCTCATGCTCGCTCTCTCGCATTCTCTCTCTCTCAAATAAATAAATAAAATCTTTAAAAAATAAAAATAAAATAAAGAGAGTTATTTGGAAGGGGAAAGTATTGGTGAGAGAATAATTTTAAAATTAGTCAAATTATCTTTCAGATGGTAGAACAATAGAAAGTATTTACAAATGTGCAATATTGCCTAAAATATATTACTACTTCATTATATTAAAAATATTTTAATGTCAGTGGGCTGGAAGTTGAAAAAAAATTCAACTGTAAAGAAAAGGATTAGTAAGGATCAAAGCCACCTTTTGAAAGATTCAGGTCCAGAAAACGTGAAAATATGATAATTTCAATTAACAATTAATTATTGAGAATTTTTTTAAATTTTTTTATTGTTATGTTAATCACCATATGTTACATCATTAGTTTTAGATGCAGTGTTCCATGATTCATTGTTTGTTCACAACACCCAGTGCTCCATGCAGAACGTGCCCTCCTCAATACCCATCACCAGGCTAACCCATCCCCCTCCCCTCCTCCCCTCCAGAACCCTCAGTTTGTTTTTCAGAGTCCATCATCTCTCATGGTTCGTCTCCCCCTCTGACTTACTCCCCTTCATTCTTCCTCTCCTGTTATCTTCTTCTTTTTCTTTTTTCTTAAAATATGTTGCGTTATTTGTTTCAGAAGTACAGATCTGTGATTCAACAGTCTTGCACAATTCACAGCGCTCACCGTAGCACATACCCTCCCCAATGTCTATCACCCAGCCACCCCATCCCTCCCACCCCCCACCACTCCAGCAACACTCAGTTTGTTTCCTGAGATTAAGAATTCCTCATATCAGTGAGGTCATATGATACATGTCTTTCTCTGATTGACTTATTTCACTAAGCATAACACCCTCCAGTTCCATCCACGTCGTTGCAAATGGCAAGATCTCATTCCTTTTGATGGCTGCATAATATTCCGTTGTGTATATATACCAC